>NC_062296.1:79179870-79199870 GCF_902655055.1 Lutra lutra | reverse complement strand
TTTTGTATGATTTCTTCCTTCAGACATAATCTTGATAATAACCCCAACATGGGATATGTCTCCCTTGGGATGCCAAGCAAGGATTATTTTATGCTTTTGAGTCACGGGTTATAACTGTTGTTGCTTGTCATATACTCCCAATTCACTCAACAAAAACTTATTGAATACCTACTCTGGGCCAACATTGTTATAGCCCCTAGGGATACAACAAGGCACTAAACTAAGTCCCTGTCCTCGTGGAACTTATATTTCAGCATAGGAAGACAGATAATAAATAGTAGTTATATGACATGGCAGGCGGTAAGCAGTACCATGGAGAAGAATTCAGCTGTGGAAAGAGGAACGAGACTGATGTGAGTGGGGCTTGGTCATTATACAGGGCAGTTGAGGAAGTTCTTGATATGATCCAAGGCCAGGAGGATGGGAGGCAGTATGTCGGGCATGAGGAACAATGACTATGAGGGGCTGAATTAGGAGGGTGCTTGGCATAGTTAAGCAATAGCAAGGAGGCCAGTGTGGCAAGACATGTATGAACAGTATGGAGAGGAGGAAGAGGTTAGGTAAGGGAGATGGGGGGGGTGTAGACCATTGTAAAGACTTTGACTTTTATTATAGGGTAGATGGGGAACTGCTCGGGTGTTCTGAGTAGAGGAAGGCCATGGTCTGACTGTAAGTGGATTGCTTTGACTGCTGTAATCCAGGCAAAAGATGATGGCAGCTTGACCAAGGGATAGCAGGGGAATTTGTGAGAAGTGGTTGAATTCTGCAAGCATTTTAAAGTCAAAACTGATAGGATTTGTTACTCAGATCTTTTCTTCCCCATGTTGTTATATAGAATGAAAGTCAGAGAGATTGCTTCCTGCAGTGTACGGATTCTAAATTGAATCCTAACACATCTAATTACTCACCTAAAAATAAGTAATTTTCAAGGTAAAAAAAAAATTGCATAGACTCCTTACCCAACTGCAGACTTAATGGTTGACTATTTATCATACAAAAGACAAAAGATTTTGGGAATCCCTCCTGGCATAGCACTGTTCTGGGTCTTAATGTGCTTTGGGAGGCAGGAAATGACTTGTGACCTTAAGCCCACATTCTGGCAGACGAGGCAAAAATCTCTGGACTACAGACACCACACACACACACACACACTTTTACACACATGCAGAGATCCCTGAAAGTTATGAGAATCACACAGCTGGAATGAGCCATTGTCTCGGGTGGGTGTGTGTTCATCCATATGCAGGTGTGTTGAAGGGGTGGCAGGAAGTAATTAACAACCGCTATACTAATTTTTAGTATAAACATGTATGTAAGTGGTTAGAGAAGGGAAAGATGAGAGATGATTATATAGCAAAGGTGAGATGTAAGCTAGGACTAGAAAGATGAATAGGAAATAAGTAAGTAGAAAGGACACGTAACACATTCTTTTGGGTCTCTTCTTTGTGCCTCTGCTTAGAAGCTGGAGAATTTTGTGCCTTCTCCTACTCTTTCCCTATACAGTCTATTTAGGGGATGCCCTGACATTAGGAAGACGAGTCTTAGGAAGCTCTGTCACTTCTACTTTGAACCAATAAGTTGACGTTGAATCTTTAGAGCAAACTAATCTGCAGTTTGATTAGCTGCCAGACTCCACTTCAGTGGAGTCAGGCTGTGTTCTTCTTTTCGAATGGTTATAGATTACAGAAAATTTTCTTGGGCAAATCTTGAGATTAAGAAGGTATTGGGAGTATGTTCTGTGTCCTGTTCCTTGTTTTTAATCCTTACTACCTCCATCCTTCCACCAGTCTTCCCTCTCCTCTCCATTTTACATTCAGTTCTCCTGTAACACAGTATATGTATTTCTAAAAATCACCGAGTTATGTAAAATGACACAATAACAACTAAATGGTTTATGGGAAAAACACAGAGGTTGGGGCACAACACACAAAAGCTTAATCAGTGACATAAACAGGACTAGAGGAACCTAAAGAAAACAGCAGCATAATTTTACACATCTTAAAGAACTTAAAAAAAAAGAAAATAGCTAAGAAATACATAAATACTGCAATAAATATGGCACTTTAGTTTGAAAAAGGCCTGAAGTTTTCTGGCAGAAGTGAACATCAGGAGGATCGCAGCTTGGGAGTCATGGTGAAGTGGAAGGAAGGTTATCATCTGAAATTGGGAGGAAAGTTGTAAGAAACACCAGATGGGGGTGAGTGTAATATCACTGGCATTGGAATACATTTTAATTCACAAAATAAGCGTTGAAGGGAACCAATTGTACCTTACTTTATCTTGATGATTAAGAGGCACATTACTTTCCCCCTACTTTATTATTCTCTCCTCATCCTCATAATGTCCAAAAAATTCTAATTTTTACAAAGACTGATGAGAACATCTATCAACCAGATATTTAAACTTACTGAATATTGAATATCCTATCTCCAGGATGCTTGTCTCGGATATGGGAAGTAAAAAGGGTTTTGAAACCAAGGGTCCTGTCCTTTTATAGTTTGAGTATGAGGAGTCACGAGAAGAGACATTTGAGGTGAAACAAATGTTCTTAAAAAGTAACAATATGGGGCGCCTGGGTGGCTCAGTGGGTTGAGCCTCTGCCTTCGGCTCAGGTCATGATCCCAGGGTCCTGGGATCGAGCCCCAAGTCGGGCTCTCTGCTCAGCGGGGAGCCTGCTTCCCTCTCCCTCTCTCTGCCTGCCTCTCTGCCTACTTGTGATCTCTGTCAAATAAATAAATAAAATCTTTTTTTTTAAAAAGTAACAATATATTATAGAACTAATAAACCAGTGCTGAAGAAGTAGGGTAAAATACAGTTAGTGAGGGAAGATTTCTTAGATTAAAATTTTGATCTAGATCTTAAAGTTGTGAACATGGTTTGGAAAAGAAAAGGAACTCCTAACACCTAGGAAGAATGTAGAAATCCCCCAGGTTTTTTCTGTTTCTTTTTCTTCATTTTCTCATGCCCCAGCCCATAGGTGATCCTATGGCGGCAGTAAGCTTCAAAGGCAGTCACCAGGAGCCAAAACTACAAGGAAGGCAAAGCTCTTTCTCTTCCTCCTCTTGTGCTGCTCCTCCTCCTCCTCCTCCCCCTTCTTCTTCTCACTCTCTCTCTCATAAGTAAGTAAAGACCCAGCTTTCTGGCTAGAAGACTGAAAACAAGAGATCGCTTCAGGGACCTGGAAGTACCAAGGAGATCACAGTCACAGACAACCTCAAAGAAAGTAACTCCATAAAGTTGTTCATGAGCACGTGTGCTCATCCCCCAACCTGGAAGGAAAGGATCTGAACCTAATGAGCATACCAAAGACTTTGAGAACTGAAGTAAAAGACCACCATCTAGGACCCAGATTGACTACTGGGTGATGCATACATTGGACAGATCCAAAAAACGCTGCAGCAGTTTTGAAAACTAAACTGATGCAAGAGGCTTAGCCCCAGAAAGTGGGTTAAGACTCCTAGTCTAAACCTAATGAAGTCAGTTGCCTGCTAAAACAGAAGCATCAACATTCTCCATAGGATTTAAACAAAACGTGTAGATTCATAACGTACTATTCAAAATGTCCAGGATACAGCCCAGAATTACTTAGTATAAAAAGAACTTGGAAAATCTAAGCTTGCATTGGAGGGGGAAAAAAAACAATAAGAAGATGTTAACACGAGCTAACTCTTAGGGTAGAATCATATGGCGAAGACTTTAAAGCAGCTGTTGTACCAGTGTTCCAGTGAGCAATGGTAAATGCTTTAGAAATGAATGGAAAAATACAAAGCTTATACAAACAAAAATAGGAGATACAATGAAGAGCCAAATAAATATATTAAAACTGAAAAATACAGTGACCAAGGTAAAAACCTCACTGGGTGGGCTCAGTAGTATAATGGAAATGACAGTGGAGTCTGCGAACTTAAAGATAGATCAATAGAAATTACCCAGTCTGAAGAAGAGAGAGAAAAAGACTGTGGGAGGTTGGAGAGAACAGCGCCTCAGGGATCTGTGAGACAATAACAGAAAGTCTAACTTTTATGTTGCTACAGTCCCAGAGAAGAGGAGAACCAGACTGAAAAAAATAATTGAAGAAATAATGTGATTGTTGGGATGAGCACAGGGTGTTATATGTAAGTGATGAATCACTAAACTCTACTTCTGAAACTAATATTACACTATATATTAACTAACTGGAATATAAATAAAAACTTGAAACAAACAAAGGAAAGAAGAATGTGAAAACTTCCCATGTTTGGCAAGACATAAATTTACCAATTAAAAAAGCTAAGTGAACCCCAAACAGAATAAACCCAAAGAAATAATCCATTCCCAGACACATCATACTCAAACTTCGGGAAACGAGAAATGAATAAAAAAATTCTTAAAAGTAACCAGATTTTAAGGGAAAAATGATTCAAATGATCATACATTTCTCATCAGAAACCATGGAGACCAGAGGAAGTGCGAAAATGTTTCTAAAGTACTCAAAAGATTTAACCCAAATTTTTATATCTAGCCAAAAAAAATCTTTAGTATTAAGGTTAGAGAAAGACATTTTCACATGAGAGAAAACCAAGAGACTTCATTGCCAGAAGACCTTCTCTGAAACAACTGATAAAGGAACTATTCAGACAGAGGGGAAATGATAGGAGAAAGAAACTTGGAACATCAAGAGCAAAGGAAGAATAAAAGAAATGGTAAGTATAATAGACTTTTTCTGCTCTTGAGTGTTTGATAGGTGAAAGCAAAAACTTTATTATTGTCTGGTAAAGTTTTCATTGTATGGAGGTGTAATATATAAGACAGCGGCAACCTAGAAGGGAGAGGTAGAAGGGGAAGGCACTTTGATGGGTTTGTATGTTCCACTGAATGTGGGAAAATGCTGATTCTAAGTACATTATCATCCTTAACTATAAACTCTCCAAAGTACATTATCATCCTTAACTATAAACTCTCCAAAGTACATTATCATCCTTAACTATAAACTCTCCAAAGAGATGTCAAAACACAATTAATTAATTTAATAATACAAAGTGTTAAAAGACCCTAAAAGAGAGCAGGCAATAGGAAAGAAGAAGGAAAAACAGGGGGAACAAACAGAAAGCAAATAATGTAAACCGAGCCTAAACATATCAGTAACTAAGTGCAAATGGTCTAAATGTGTATACACCAATTAAAAGACAAACTATCAGGATGGATTTTGTAAATGATGCAACTATAAAGTGTCTTCAAGAAACTCATTGCAGGGGCGCCTGGATGGCTCAGGCGGTTAAGCATCCGACTCTTGATTTTGACTCAGATCACGATCTCAGAGTTATGAGATCAAGCCCTGTGTCAGCCTGCACACCGAGCGTAGAGCCTGCTTAAGATTCTCTCTCCCCTTCTTCCTCTCCCACCTCCCGCAAATAGATAAATAAAATTTAAAAAGAAACTTCAAATATAATATAGGTGGATTAAAAGTAGAAAATGGCAAAACATATACCACGCAACTAATCAAAAGAAATTTAGCTATATTAATAGCAGATTAGACTTCAGAGCAAAGAAAATTACTAGGGATAAAGAGGAACTTTACATAACGATAAAAGAACTAATTCACTAAGAAGAGATAATCCAAAATGTATATGCATCTAACATCAGTGCTTCAAAATACCTGAAGCAAAACCTGGCAGAACTGAAAGGAGACATAGACAATCCATAATTATACTTGGCAACTTTAACACTCCTCTCTCAGTAATTGATAGAAATATTGGACAGAAAATCAGCAAGTATATAGAGGAACTGACAACCAACTGGATCTAATTGATATTTTATGGAACGCTCCACCTAACAATAGCTCAGTCCACATTCTTTTCAAGTGTACAGGGAACATTCAGCAAGATAGACTATGTTCTGGATCATAAAAGGGACTTAATGAATTTAAAAGAATTGAAATCATAAAAAGGGGCGCCTGGGTGGCTCAGTGGGTTAAGCCACTGCCTTCAGCTCAGGTCATGATCTCAGGGTCCTGGGATTGAGCCCCGCATCGGGCTCTCTGCTCAGCAGGGAGCCTGCTTCCCTCTCTCTCTCTCTCTCTGCCTGCCTCTCTGTCTACTTGTGATCTCTGTCCGTCAAATAAATAAATAAAATCTTTAAAAAAAAAAGAAATCATACAAAGCATATTCTCTAACCATAATTGGAATTAAATTAGAAGTCAATAAGAAAATGATAACAGGAAAATCCTCAAGCACTTGGAAATTAAACAATGCATTTCTAAATAATCTATGGGTCAGAGAGGGTCTTAAGTGAAATTAGAAAATATTTTGAAGTGGGTGAAAATGAAATAAAACAAATACTTGTTGAAACAATATATATACTGTATGTATATTGTCAGACAAAGTAGGCCAATTACTGATATTTGAATGCTGACACCATTATTTATTCATCAGAGACACACAAAATTCATAAAATACTCAAATAGCAAGTGTCAAGGGATTGTATATTCACCTAATTGGTAAAATAAGCTAATTTGACAAGTAAGTATTAAATAATCATAATTAGAATTAGGTGACTTTTTAAGAGTCAAGTAGAAAACTGAACAAAGTTAGATGATGCAGCTAAAGCAGTGCTTAGAGGGAAATTGATAACATTAGATGTTTCTATTAGGAAAGAAGAAAGGTTTCAAATCAATCTGCTTTCTGCCTAAAGAAAATTTAAAAAGAAGAGTAAATAAACCTAAAGCAAGCAGAAGAAAGGAAATAGTGAGGATCAGACCAGAAATAAGTGAAATTGAAAACAGAAGAGTAAGGAAAAACAAGGAAACCAAAATGTGGCTATTTGAAAAGATCAGTGGGGTGCCTGGGTGGCTCAGTTAGTTAACTGGCTGCCTTGGGCTCAGGTCATGAACCCAGAGTGCTGCGATCGAGCCCCACATCGGACTCCCCGCTCAGTGGAGAGCCTGCTTCTCCCCCTTTCTCTGCCTGCCTCTCTGCCTACTTGTGCACTCTCTCTCTATCTCTCTGTCAAATAAATAAATAAAGTATTTTTAAAAAGAACAGTAAAATGATAAGCCTCTAGCAAGGCTGACAAAGATGAAGAGAGAAAAGAAATAAATTAGCAGTATCCAGAATGCTAGACTGCCACAGATTCTGAAAGGATAACAAGGGCATACTCTCCATAGTTGACAACTTAGTGGTAGTGGACCAATTCCTCAAAAATCATAAACTATACAAATCTATCCAAGATGAAATGGGTGGCCTCAACAGCCCTGTCAATCTGTTAATGGACGAATCAGTACTTCATTTTAAGACTTATGATAATATGGCTATAGTGACCAAGGCAGTGTGGAATTGGCAAAAGGATAGACACTTCAGCCAATGGAAGAGAATAAATTCGCTGAAGTGTTACTGTTTGATTTTTGACAAAGGTACAAAGGCAACTTAATAGAGAATATATTGGAGAGGGGTGCCTGGGTGGGTCAGTTGGTTAAAGCCTCTGCCTTCGGCTCAGATCATGATCCCAGAGTCCTGGAATGGAGCCCTGCATTGGGCTCTCTGCTCGGAAGGGAGCCTGCTTCCACCCCCGCTCTGTCTCCCTCTCTGCCTACTTGTGATCTCTGTCTGTCAAATAAATAAATAAAATCTTAAAAAAAAGAATAGGAGAATATATAGTTCTTTAAACAAGTGAAATTGAAAAAAATTAACTTTGACCATATGCAGAAGAAATGAACTCTGACCTAAATCTGTTACCTGATTCAAAAATTAAATCAAAATATATCACAGGTCTAAATGTAAAACTTTAAGAGGTAATACGTAAGGGAAAATATTTATGAGCTAGGATTATGCAAAGAGCTTTTAGACACGAGACCAAAACCATGATTCATAAAACTTCAAAAATTCATTTGGACTTGATAAAAATTAAAACCATTGCTTTATAAAAGATGGTGTTAGGGGAAAACAAGACAAGCCAGTAATTTGGAGAAAGTATTTATAAATCACGTAGCCAACAAAGGACCTGTATACAGTATATATAAAGAACTCTCCCAACTCAACAGTTTAAAAAAAAAAAAGTCCAATTTAAAAATAAACAAAATTGCTTAAACAGATTCTTCATCAAAGAGGATATAAGGATGACAAATATGCATGGGAAAAGTTGTTCACAATTACTAGCATCAGGGAAATGCAAATTGAACCCACAAGATTCTATTCTACACCTGTTGGAGTGGCTAAAATATAAAATATAGTACCAAATGCTGATGAGGATGTGGAGCAACAGGAACCTTCATCTGTTGCTGGTGAGAATGTTGAATTGTGTTGCCCATCTGGAAAACAGTTGGCTCTTTCCTATAAAGATAAATACACATGTAAACCATATAACCTAGCAGTCCTCCTGGGTATTAACCCTAGAGAAGTGAAAACATGTGCTCGTTAAAAACAAACACACAAACAAGAAAACAACCCTGTACACAAATGTTTCTAAGCAGCAGAATTCGTAATAGCCAAAAACTGGAAACAGCCCAAATACACTTCAGTGGATAAATGAACAAACTGTGGTGCTTTCATACCGTGGAGTATTACTCAGCAGTAAAAAGGAACGGACTACTGATAGACCCAACAACTTGGATGGATCTCAGAGGCATTGTGTTGAATGAAAGAAGCCAGACTCATAAGACTTCAAACTATAGGAATCCATTTATGGGACATTCCTGAAATTATAGAACTGTAATGGTTGAGAATAGATCAGTTGTTGTCCTGGATTATAGAATGGTATGAATACAAAGGGGCAGCACAAGGAAATTTGGGGGGTGATGGAAGTATTCTATATCCTGATTGTGATGAGTATTAACATGTGTTAAAAGTCATAGAACTGCACTCCTGTCCCAAATCAATTTTACTGTGATAGTTTTAAAAGTTTAAAAGTAAAAATTGAAGAAAATCACAGTTCACAGATTTCTGTGGCCTGGTGATAAGAAGATAGAACTCTGCCTGTAGGACATTTTTGAGTAAAAGGATTCCTTTTCCACCAAAAAAGTTACATGAACTAGGGGTGCTTCGGTGGCTCAGTTGGTTAAGTGTCTGCCTTCAGCTCAGGTCATGATCCCAGGGTCCTGGGATTGAACCCCGCAGTGGATTCCTTCTCTCTCTCCACTCTGCCTACCGCTTCCCCTGCTTTTGCTCTCTTGCTGTGTCTCTCTTTGTGTCAAATTTAAAAAATCTTTTTTTTAAGTTACATGAATTAAATATCCAGCATTGCGGTCACTATAAGGTAAATCCCAAAGCCGCTAAGCTGAAAACCAGACACACCTAAACAGAAATGTCGTTGGGAGCCCTGCTAAGCTATGTCGAGGAATCTACACCATGTAGGAAGTATCCAACTATGAGAAGAGAAATCTCTTTGGAGGAACATTAATATTCTCATTGCTGGGGCACCTGAGTGGCTCAGTGGGTTAAAGCCTCTGCCTTTGGCTCAGGTCATGATCCCAGAGTCCTGGGGTCGAGCCCTGCATCAGGCTCTCTACTCGGCAGGGAGCCTAGTTCCCCCTCTCTTTCTGCCTGCCTCTCTGCCTACCTGTGATCTCTGTCTGTCAAATAAATAAATTAAATCTTTAAAAGAAATATTCTCATTGCTAAAGTAAAGTAAAAGTAAAGCTAAAAATCTCACTGCTAAAGTTAAGTAAAAGAAAGGTCTTTCCTAACTTAGCTTAAGAAATGGGTGGAATGGATTTGAGCACAGTGTCAGACTACTTGTGCAAGTTGTAACCTTTTAATTAGTAAAGGCTTAAAAACATGACAGTGTTTTGAATAGGAGAATCTGGGTATTGGAGCATTGTGTTTTTTGACAAGGGTAGGTAGCATTCTGGAAGTTCTGTGTTCTTTTATGCCGTATAAACTTGTGTTTGCTTAAAGTTCCCATTCTTTTATCTTACTTATTGAAAGGGGCCGGGCATAGCATCATAGAGAACAAGAGAATTTCAGTCCTGGTTTGTTTTCTTTTTGTCTCACCATAGTCAGCATTCTGGAATCTCTTTCAAACATATCCCTTCCTCTTGGTTAAAGGTGATTATTTAAAAACAAACAGACTACACACAAAAAAAGCACAGTTTCTAAATTTTTGTAATAATAATTGGAAATGTAAATTAGTTTCAATCATGTTCCTTTTGTTCTTCTGGCTTAAAATTACTGGTTCAGGTTATTTTACATTCACAACTGTTAAACAGTGTGTCTGAGCAAGGTGAAATGAATTAAGGTGGAGTCATATTGGCGGGCGAGACCTCCCACAGGCCTGTGCGAGACTGCAGGCTCAAGTTGCCTCCAACAGCTTCTGCCCACTTGTGCTAGCTCTGCAGGGGAACAGTATTCCAATAAAGATGTTTTCTTTTCTTTCCTTTTATTTTATGGTATAATGGTGGTGATTGTGTGCCATTTCATATTAGGCTTAGCAAATTCACATCCTCATCTCCAGCTGGTAATGTACCCGTTTGCTCTTTTTGTTGCTCTGTGTTCGGAGAGCCTAGAGTTCTAGCTCCTACACTGGGCATACCTCAGGGGATGTTACTGGCATTAGAAAGTGTTTGTAGCTGATTCTGTGACTGGCATCACACACCTTATCGAAAGATAACCCTGGACTATTTCCACTTTCATGTACTTTATTTATGAGGTTGCTCTATTAAACTTTACCTATAAAAATACGTTCCGTTCCAAGAAACTGTTTGAGAAGGACTCACCTGGACAGATAAAATTCACAGATAATCAGAAGTTGAATTTGTCACCAGTCATCTCCACGTCCCATCCCTTTAAGCTTTTAGGGTGTTGCTAACAAACATTTGACTGATTTCATGCCTTGTTTACTCAATATGGGCACAGTGGTTTTTTTTTTAATCTAAGATTTTATTTATTTATTTGACAGATAGAGATCACAAGTTGGCAAGGAGGCAGGCAGGGCACAGTGTTTTTTAAATACCTAGTACATTCTAGTACCGTATTTCAGGAAGGTGTATTACTTTTTCTCACTTTGCTGGTTGAAAAACTGCTGAGAAGTGAAGTGGTCTAAGGCAGGAAAGGGGAAGAACAAAGATGTGGATTATCTGCATCCAAATAATTGAGCACCACAGCATGTATATTCAAGGTGGCAGTGACTCAAGTGAGGTAGGTGGGTGGTAGCAAATGATTTGAGAGAAACAGACCTGCTGGAGCTCAAATAGAGGCACTTCTGGTATAGTCATTGAGAATTACAGAACAATTAGAGCCGAGAGGAATGCAGAAAAAAACAGTACACTCTTTCGTGTCACTGCAATCTGCCAAGGAATCAGATATGATGCAGGCATGATGTAGGCTTAGGAACTGAGGAATGGTTCATTGTTGATCCTTGAACTTTCTGTTCAGGCCCCAAATGGAGCATGATAGAGCATGAAAAGTGAGACAGGAAAACAAACTGTGGAATAGGATCTAAATCTGTTGGAGCTGGAATGAAGCCTATCTCAGGAACTTGAGGACATGTTTTTAAGTGGAGAGAGAGAGTTAGTAGGATATGTTATCAAGGGCTCCCCATGCTTTGAGATCTGGAGGTATGGAGCCTAAGCAGGTTTGTGGGTTTTGTTTTTCTGATTTTTTCAAATATAATTTCTTAAGTCTCAAAGCTTTTTTAAAAAAAAAGTTACAGGAAATTGCTGTGTCCTTTCTTTTAGGTGAAAGCAGTTGAGAAAAAACACATTCATAGCTGTGCGTTTTATTCCAGGGAAAGTCCATTAGCCAGTTTGTGTTTTAACACTTTACTGTAGAATGGTGTGGTTTCCCACTGAACATAGGAGGAAGCCTAGGTAAGCTTTCCATAAGGTCTTAAATACAGGCAAGCTTTGTTTCTAATTAAACAAGTGTCTAATACTATAACTTATAATGCACTTTGAAAAGAAAGGACAAAGAGCAACCAGATAAATTTTTGTTGGCTGTTTTTGGAGTGCTAGTATCATTCTGGCATATTGGAATAATGTAGACAAGGAATTACTGAATTACACATGTGGATATGTTATTACCTCCCTTTTGTTGCTGTTTTTTTCATTGCTTATCACAATTAATTGGCTGACATTTGAAAAGTATATGTACAGTGAGTTCACACTGAATGTTTTGTTATACAAGACATCATGCAGGAAAATCATGACACATCTACCACGAGTCTTTGTGTAATAGGTTTCCGTAACTATGTTAATAGCTACCTGAAATTTCCTATAAAAAAGTCCAAGCCGTTGGGTCCACTAAATGATATCTTAATAAGTAAATTACTTTTTATCATGTATTATGATGGTAGCTGGCTAGGAAAGGGAGTTTGTGGCCTTCACACCTAGAGGCCATGTTGGGGTAAGATACATGGATCTGTTGCATTGACTGAGCTGGCTAGAACAAGGTAATGGCCAAAGGTAGTCTGACCAATAGAACCGAAGCCTAACAAAAACTCATTCCTAACTAATGAAATAAGACAAGGGAGGCATAAATGTTAAATCTGCTTATGCCTACTGTATTTCTCTTCTGTCATGCCATCAATTTTAAGGCACATGCTGATTTAGTAGTAACATTTCAGGGGAAAAGAAACTTGTTAGCAAGGATAACAGCTGTAGGATAAATCTTTGTTTTAGAAACATTAAGATCCAATGATAGATATCTTAGAATCAAGGCAAGGATATTACAGGGTATTATACTTCAGTAATAGGGAAGGCAGACTGAATGCTTATCACCTGCAAACAGTATACTTTTGGCAAACACTTTATATGTGTTATCTGTTTAGTCCTCCCAGCACTCTCATGGGTGTTTTACAGGTGGGGAGACTGAGGCTTGGAGAGGTTAAGTGACTCATCTGAGCACTCCACCTACAGTAAATGTCAGAGCCAGGTTTTGAGGCAATCTGTCCAACTCTAGAAGCCACACAGTTAACCACTGTTCTGTACATTTAACCCTTGTCTTTAACATAAGATCTTATACCAAAAAGAAAGACCAAGAACCATCAGCGAAGGCCTCTCCAAATCTACCTCTTCATGTTTTTTTTAATCATTTTTTAAATTTATTTTCAGCATAACAGTATTCATTGTTTTTGTACCACACCCAGTGCTCCATGCAGTCCGTGCCCTGCCCTCTCTAATACCCACCACCTGGTTCCCCAACCTCCCACCCCCCCACCTCTTCAAACCCTTCAGATTGTTTTTCAGAGTCCATAGTCTCTCATTATTCACCTCCCCTTCCAAGTTGTTTTAAAGCAATAACCGACTTCCCCCCAGTAAAAAACAAGCAAACAAAAAACACTACTCCTTGAATATTCCTCGACATCAGTTTTTATGTTTACTGTTGTGTATGTGAGTCTATGAGAGTTTATGAAGCTATTAGTCACCTTAAGACAATTTTCATAGCTACAGTTTGTCTTCTAATAGGTTGTAAGGTGTATAACCTCAGTACAGACTGACGTATAAAGACACTAGAACAAAACAGAGACTGTAGAGGTACATTAAGGATTTGTTTTAACCAAATTATACCCCAAAAAGATTTAAAGCAATCATATACACTGTTGTAAGCTTTTTTGTCTATTTAAATTCTTAATCTGCATTATTATTTTGTGAGGCACTGTTTTCATCCCTGTTGTACAGATGAGGAAACAGAGGGGTTAAAAGCCTTGCCCAAAATCACATGTCTGCTAAGGGGGTAGAACCAGGATCTGAATTTGGTCTTGTTCCAGAGTCTTGGTCTTAACAACCACGCTGTACTTGCTTCCTTTCATATTTTCACATTGAGGAGTTTAAAATCCTTTGACTTTATTTTAGTGCCTTTCTTCTAAAGAAATTTATGCTACTGGCCTCCTCATCTTATGCCAAACCTTGGGAGTCCTGAGGTATTAATGATATAATCCCATTCTCAAGTGGATTACAGTATTTAAAGCAGAACCGATATTAGCCTCAAAGAGATTAAAAGTAAGGAAAACTTGGTTCTACTTCAATTTGTTAGTTGTTGGGGAGATAGTCATTAAGTCAAGTTTTATTTCTTTGCAGTCTTTGATACTGAAGTGTTACCACCCCATCTTTTTCTTGTGAATCACTTGCTTACATCATCAATGACTTTATTTAGAACTATAGGAGTATATCATTTGGACTTAGCTCTTGAATGAAGAGCCAAAATTTAAAACACCAGAATTTAAAAAGAAAAGTCAAATTCTTGCAAGTGCCTACTTGGTTGATGATTTCAGGGAACTTCCCAAAGGCAAGTGTTTATAGCTACTAGTTACTGTGCTCACTACCAGTTACTTGGGATTCCTTGTCACACATAGCATCTCATTAAGGCCTCATAATAGCACCTTGGGGTTTTTTTTCCTCCCAGCTTAGAAATGAGCAGAGAGGCTACCTGGCCTCTGTGCAACTCAATTTTTTCATTTGTAACACAGAGAAAAAGCTTTTTTATGTTCTAATGAGAATTTCTAAGTCCAGATGAAAGTTATCGCAAGTGAACATACAGAGGCCTGTGTGGAACATAAACTTTACTTTTAAGAACTCACTTTTGAGGGGTGCCTGGGTGCCTCGGTCGGTTGAGCATCCAACTCTTGATTTCAGCTGAGGTCATGATCTCAAGGGCTCGGCATCGAGTGCCTCGTCGGGCTCCATGCTTAGCCGGGAGTCTGAGGTTCTCTCCTACTGCCTCTGCCCTTTCTCCCACTCAAGCGTGCTCTCTCCCTGTCTCCCTGTTTGTCTGTCTGTCTCTCTCTGTCTCAATGAATAAATACGCAAATAAATAAATGTATCTTTAAAAAGAGAACTCACATTTGACATCTTTCCAATCAAAGGCACAGTTTCTAAAAGGTGCAACTCAGAATGAAGGTGAACAAAAATTACAAAATTGCATCGATAATGGTTAAACAGCGGGTTCCCAGTGCAACAGTGCGTACACACCAAAAAGTATTTTATTTGGCGTGCTCGCTGTATCCGTTCAGCTTTTACCTCCAGCCCCCAGGCCAGTACCCTTTGTGTTGGCCCTGTGCTCCAGTCATTTTGACTCATGGCCTGAAACGGGGCATCGTGATAGCCGAACTGCGTCAGCGAGGTACCGGAGACTAGCTGCTCTGGTACGCGAAGCAAGTATTTCAGGCTGAAAACTAGCCACAAAGCAACTGATTAACACAGAGAATGACACAGTTGCAAGTGTATGAATGAAAAGTGGCATATTAAAAAGATCAAGGGGCTTGGACACTGAAAACCTGGAATCAAGTCCTGGCTCTGCCACTTACTAGCTGCATGACCTAGGGCAAGTCCATAACCTCTTTGAGTCTCAGCCTTCTTATCTGTAAAATGAAGATAATCAGAATAGCTAGTTCATTTATTGAAGATAAAGTGGGAGAAAGCATAATGCAAGGGAGATTAATCTGAAAACTAGAAAGTGTCAAATGGATATTAATACGTTATGCTAAACTTCATTAAGCCTCTACTTCAGCATAGTATGATTTAACTCAATCATAGCATTCAGGAAGTCTCTGCCAATTTTAAATAGCATATCTATATGGACTTAACATTTTTAATCTCAAGTAATCCTCCGCCAGCATTTCACACCAAGATGTGAGATGTCAGGGCACCTGGGTGGCTCAGTTGGTTAAGCATCTACCTCAGTTCAAGTCTTGATCTTGGGGTCCTGGGATTGAACCCCATGTCAAGCTCCCTGCCGTAGCCTTCTTGATCCTACTTCTGAACCATTATTCTCCTTTGGACTCCACTTATTTTTCGAAGAGATTATCAAACTGATGGTAACTACCCCATTCACTGACCAGATCTGGGATTGTGAACAGATGACTCCACCTTGATGAGCTCTATAAAATAAAGCAAGTAATTCTAGTTTCCTCCTACCTCAAAGAACTTGTTATAAGCATCAAATACTTTAAAGAGCATAGCATACTAAACAAGTGTAAGGGACATGTGTGATAAAATGAATATACTTATCAAAGACCTCTCGGCGTGCATCAGAACTAAAACACGGGGTGCCTGGGTGGCTCAGTGGGTTAAAGCCTCTGCCTTCAGCTCAGGTCATGAACCTAGAGTCCTGGGATCGAGCCCTGCATCGGGCTCTCTGCTCGGCAGGGAGCCTGCTTCCTCCTCTGTCTCTCTGCCTGCCTCTCTGCCTACTTGTGATCTCTGTCCATCAAATAAATAAATTTTTAAAAATCTTAAGAAAAAAAAGAACTAAAACACAAATAATGCTGTTAGAAAATGGAAGGTAAAAATGCCATTAAGAGTGGTCGACATGAGGAGGAGGTAGATAAATGAAAATGTCCACAGTTGACTGCAATACAGTGTTGGGAGAAGACATACCCATACCAGACTCTAAGCTCCTATGATCTTACACTGTTTCTCTCCTTCTCTGATGTAGCCTTAGCATCTAGAACAGTACCTGGCATATGGTAGATGCTTGGGTTGTTGGATGAATGAACACTAGTCTTTCTGATCAGTTCAGGTGACTACTGGTGTAAAGGTAGGCTGACTTTGGCTAACACCCTGTGGCCTGAGTTGGTTATGACTCTCTTGTGCTAGTTTTCCATCTGAGGCAGGACTTGTTCTAAGTTATTAACTAAGTCAGAGTTCACCTTAACATCAATGTCAAATTACAAGGCCAAATCTTCATCCTAAATGTTAAGTCTGTTTATTTATAGTAGCCATGTACATTTATTTTAGTAACTTGATATTGTTCATCATAGACCTTTACTAGAAAGCCGGGGCTCCTGGGTGGTTCAGTCGATTAAGCATCTGCCTTTGGTTCAGGTTATGATCCCAGGGTCCTGGGATTGAACCCCACATTGGGCCTCTTGCTCAGCAGGGAGCCTGCTTCTCCCTCTGTCTGCTGCTCTGTCATGGGTGCACACACACTCTCTCTCTCAAATAAATAAAATTAAATCTTTAAAAAAAGATACTAGAAAGCTAGCCAAGCATTATAGATGTCCATTTTGCCCATTTTTTGTGGGTGGAGTGAAAAATGGTAGAGAACTTTGATTTTAACAAGGTAGATATATTTGGGTGGATATGCCAAGGAAGAAGGACCAGTGGCTGCTTTTGTGAGAAAGAAACAAGTTGTAACTTTCAGTCTAGTTTAAGCCTGGAAAGAAACCCTAGAAATTACCTAATCCAGGAAGCCCTTTTACCTACATTCATGCAGAATGGCCATATGTAAAACAAATGAATGTTTTTATCAATATAGATGGTGTCTGTTTAACATTATAACATTTGTTTGGTTGTTGTTGTTTCTTAGTGAGAGCACCAGTTAATATGGTGGAGCCTTAAATATCTTAAGATTTTGTATGTAGTACATGTGAATGTGCCTATTTTGAATTTTTTACAATGAATATACATACTTTAATCAAGGAAATCAAACATTTGGAGAAGCCTGGGAGGTGAGCAAGTGGAACATATTTGAAAAACAATGATCCAGTCCATGTTATAGATCAGCAGGTTAAAACTGTGATCTGGAAGAATGTCATTTGGTCTCCACATTTTGCTTCTTGATGTGATATTAAGACATTAATTAACCTGAACACAGTTGACTACCTCAATGTTTCCAAATTTCAAGGGTTTCTCCTGCCTATGCATAAATAAATGCTTCTAGGCCAACTTAAGATTCCAGTGGAATCCCAAGTACCTTACAAACCTTCATTGCTGTATTATTGTTTCTTCTGGTTTTAAATTTGTATTTAAATTTTATCATGGTATTTATACATGATTATATGTAGAACAGGGGACAAATTCAAGTCTTTTGAGTTTTGGGGGGAGGTATGGGATTAATCTAGAAATATGACATTTAACAAGAGGAATACTTTTCAAGAAAGAGCAGCAAATTCAAGGTAGAGTCCCAGAATAGTCTTCAGTTCCAGGGAAGACCTCATGGCCAGTATTTTGGTATTTCAACATCTGCAGTGTTAAAGCCAGCCCTGTCTTCTAAGATGGAAATTGCCACATGCAGAATGACTTGATAGAAAATGGTGTACATTCTATATAATCTTCTAACTGCAGAATGCGACCAGTGGCACTTACCCTAAAAAAAATAAATTACCCGAAATTTGCAGCACATTCATATTCAATTTCATCACAGCAGATGCTCATTAGTATGTTGTTATTAATTGGTATTCACTTTAGGTTTTGTTTAAAATGAAGATAATAATTAGGTTTTAATTACTGCATCATTCGTGGGGGGGGGTTGTCTGTGGGGAGAGGGAATAGAGTGAAATGCTTCTTAAAGCACTGAGATATTTCCTGATGCTTATTCAGCAACGTGTGTTGCCAAAGACTTTGAAAAATAATTTCATCTTTACCAAAAAATGGGACTAGGATTCTGAAATGAAGAAACTGCTGTGTGTGTTTTTTTAAACCCATCGTTATCAAGAATTCGCTGTAAATTGTCTGCTTGATGGACACACTGAATCAGATGATAATATGCAGTACCATTCTTTCTAATCAAATTACCAAAAAGACTTCTTGGAAAAGTAACCCTCACAAGCGGCTGATTAATGAAGTGGTGGCAATGTTTTGTATTAGAACTAATTGAAGTAATCCAAATAAGTTATTTCTGTACCCTATGGAAATAATTTTCTTTACAAAGAAGTACAGTGGAGTTGGCAAGCCAATATTTTTTTCACCCTCTGTTTTTCCATATTTGCAAAATAGCTAAGTTAATACAGATATTGCAAATAAAATGGGAGAAAGTTAATTTAATTGAGTGGCAGGGGAAGCAAGAAAGCTTGGCTCAGTTCTTTCATAATCAAGACTAATAATTTATATAAGGCTTAAAGGTGTATGGAAATTGAGGGGTACTAGAATTCTAAAAGCATATCTCTACTAAAACATGAGAAATAGCAGTTTTAATGCATTCCTTAAAAAGCTGGCATTCATAATCTAGAGTTTAAACATATTCCTTAGTTAAAATTTTCAGGAGCACCTATCATGGGCATGGCATTGGGTTTTCCAAACATGCGCAAATTCAGACCCTCTGGAAACTTACGGACTAGCCGGGGAAAGTACAGGTTCTGTCATGTATTCCCTGTGCGTTGGGTGCTTTCCGTATGGTATCTCATGATCTTTACAAGGCTTATTAGCCTCATTTTACCAATGAAAAAATTGAGGTGTGGATAGGTTAAGCAGTGTGTTCAAAGTCGCCCTAGCCTTTAAGTGATTCAATCTGAGCCCAAAGTCAGCCTACCATGGGGAGATATACACAGGCTATATTAGAAATCATTTCAAGGGACTAGTGTTGTATCATTAGGCAACGTGTTGAGGCTCAGAGAGAGGTGGGAGACATGTTTATGAATCCCTTCCTTCTACAAACATTCATTGAGGGCCAACTACACTCCCGGCTCCGGCCGAGGCACCAGCAGTGCAGAGGGAAATAAACAGAGTCCTGCCCTCTGGAGCTCACATTCTAGGAGGTACAAGGATGGTCAAAACAGTGAGGACTACCTGGAATGTGGTGTCAGGGCCAGAGGGATGTGGTAAACCACTGGGACCTTGAGGAGAGGCAGCTGGATTTGTCATGTAGAAAGTGAGCAAACCAGATGCTGGAGGCTTGACAGGCTCCCCAGAAACTGTGATGACTGTGAGGTCCGACGAGGTGGGTAGAAAGTGAGTGACTCTTTAGGCAGGGCTGGAAGGATAGGCCTGCCAGGAGGGGTAGAATTCCCTGGGCCAGTGTGCAGAGGAGGGAAGGAACACAAGGTCTGTGTGCCTGGAGCAGATGATGGTAAGGAGTGAGACGGGTGTGGGGCTGGGCTGGCTTTGGAGGGGGGCATGCAGAGACCCCTTGAGTAGTTCTGATGGTTGAAGCTCTGTCTGATAGATAGTGAGGGTACTAGTAGGGATTTTTTTTTTTTTTTGAGAGAGAGAGAGAACACATGTAATTGTAGTGGGGGAAGAGGGCACAGGGAGAGAGATTCCCAAGCAGGCTCCATGCCCAGTGTGGAGCCCATCATGACCAGAGCCAAAGTCAAAAGTGGGTGCTTTTAACCGAATGAGCCACCCAGGCACCCCCTAGTAGGGATTTTTCAGCCAA
>NC_062296.1:79112370-79174870 GCF_902655055.1 Lutra lutra | reverse complement strand
TTTTCTGTTCTGTTGCAGTATTCTGACAAGTCCCTGTACACCCAGCTGTGCTTTTACCGGTACATTTTTGATGCGGACTGTGCACTGGAGAAACTTATTACCGATCATGAGAAAGGTACGTTAAAATACTGTAATTACCTTTGAGTTTAAAGTGGAAATTTGCATCATAAAAGCCAGACCTACTGTCAGGCTGTTCACGCAGCATCACACCGCTGTCTCAGAAGCAGGCCGTGGGGGCCCTTGTGAGCACAGGCTTCCCCTGCATGAGGGGCGGCTGTGTAGGAATCCCCAGCTTTGGTCCCCACTGCCTGTCTCACATTGTTCTCTATTAAAGCAGGGCTTTGGGGGAGGAACAGTACAAAAAGGACTCTTTAAATGCTATATTTTGAAAATGCTATTTTCTATAGAGTTTAGTAATTGTAATAAAGTAAGCATAGGCAACGTGATCATTGGACCTACAAAAACCAGACATTACCACAGAAAAATAGACCTGGAGTGTGTCTCTGCTGTTCTCTAAAAGCCTAGGTTCGTTTTGAAAGAGAGGCATGGGGTGGAGTTCTTTTATTAACTCCATCCTCAGAGAGTGTATCTGCACCTTTGCCCAGATGATTGGATGCTGCCTGTAATCCTCACGCAGGACTCGCCAGCACTGTGGAGTTTAATGGGTCTGGGAAAAGCTTTGTTACATAACAAAGTATTTGAAAATGTCACGACAAGTGCATGTTTTTTTTTTCTCCTACCTGAAAATCACATTGACAACTTCTCTGTGACCTGTAAAAAAAAAATTAAAAGGAAAATTTACGCATTTTTCTTATTCGTTACCTGCAGGGTGTTTATGTTGTTTGTCAGCGAATATTGATTCAACATTTTGTTGGTCAGTATTAAGGCTGGAAGTAGCCTTAAGTATATAAAGAAACCTCAAAACACTGCTGGATTTCCTCCTGTAAGAATCTCCATGCTGCCCTTGACTTGGTCTTAACTGATTTCAGTTCTAGTCATAATTGACCAGTTTTTTCCATTTACAAGATAGGCTAAAAATTATTTTTTAAAGGTCTTGACTTAATTCATTTTGTTGTCCTTGGATATAAAACAGTTTACTGACTGATGGAGGAGTTGGTTCAAATATTAGTTTCATGGTTTTGGATATTCACCAAGAACTTGGGCTACATACAGCATATTTTCAGTGAATTAGTAAAATTTATGTAATGTGAAGGAAAAATTTCTTCTTTTCATTAATAACTGAGGTTTTTTTTTTGAACTTCTGTTCATGGCTCGTGTCTGGCCCATGTTTACTTGCAGTATCATTAATAGTTTTTTCTCTTTTAGCCTGAAGGGCATTTCCTTAAAGGCATGAGTTGAGAGAATTGTGTACAGATTCTCTTATGAGTACATTATTTCTGTCTGTTTTGTTACCTCTTTTTGGGAATCAGTATATTAGTTAGAAGTTATTCACCCTTTACTTTTTTCTGAATCTAGTCATTTCAGATTGTTCGCTAGATATCTTAGACAGCTAGAGGATAGACTTCTTCCAAACATCTCCAAAATTTTTAGCTGAGGCGGCTGAATCAGTCTTTGATGATCAGCCGTTTTCAAAAAGTCCATTGAGTCTTGGAGACACGGTGGAGTGATCTGGAAAGTCACTGGAGACTTACTCCGGCCTTTTACAGGAGTGCACATTGCTCTCCCAGCAAATAAGAGGGAATAGACTAGCTACTTAGAAGCTTCTTAACTTGGCAAAAAGGGGAGAAGTCTTGACAGTATCTATACCCTCACACAATTTACTATAGTTCTCTTTCACAAGTTGAAGAGCTGGAATGCTTTTTTTGTCATTTGCTTCTAATAAGTACACTATCTAGGAGTTCAGGGTCATAATGGCACTATGTCTGAGTTACTGACAGGTTCTTGTGCATGTCAGAAGGCTAAAGAAAATAAACTAAGAGAAAGATATTAAATGTATGTGTCACTGAAGGAACTTCATGAAATGTTCCAAGAACCTTTCATTTATTTAGGGAATTTTAATTATGAAACTGTTTTCCCTTTTAGCTTCCTTCTTATTTATTATTCATAAGTTGCACTTTAGGAGTGAGTGGATTAGTTGAAATTTACCTGCTCAGGGTGTTTACAGATCACTCAGTAACGTTAAGAGGTATTAGGGTACTTGTTAGGAGGGGGATATAAACTGAAACTCTGGGTCGTGCCTATCTGTATTCCAAGATCAGAAGTTTACTTCCAAGTGACATTTGATAAGTTCCCCTTTAAGAGTCAACTGGGGTGGGGCGCATGGGTGGCTCAGTTGGTTAAGTCGGACTCTTGATTTCTGCTCAGGTCATGATCTCAGGGTCATGAGTTTGAGCTCCGCTATAGGCTCAGTCTGCTTGAGATTCTCTCTCTCCTGCTCCCTCTCCCTCTGCCCATCCCCGGCCTCAAAAAAAAAAAAAATTGAAAATCTTTTGGAACTGGAGGACAAATATATTTATTCAGTTTGGACCAAGGCCAGAATACCAGTAGATGTTACATCGGGAGTCTTGTGAAGAGCAACGACCATTACACACAGTTACATTATTGAGAATGGAGTCTAAGTGTTGTTTGTCACCAAGTGCCCTGGATTTGGCATTTGAAGTATTTACTTCAGTAAATACTTTCAGTATTTACTGTGTACTCTTCTTTACTGTCCATAAACAACACAGCGTAACAATGTAAACAAACAACAGTTCCCTAAGATTGTTTTACCATTTCCCTTTGTAAAGCCCGTGTTTTAAAGGTTGTAACTGGATGGCGGCTTTAATTTTTGTTTGACACTTGGCCATTTGACTTGGAAAAAGTCACAAATTATTTGAAAGAAGTTTATTTTTATGGTAAAAAGTAGCTCTTGTCAGAGCTTTTTCCTGTGCTTTGCTTTCAAACGAAAGTTTACGGGCCATTAGTCCATAATGTGAATTAACCCCATTTGGTATTTTTCCTTACCTTTAAAATGCGAAAGGACTGCTATTCACTTTGATGAAGTGTTTACTGCATATTCAGTGTAACTACATAACATTTTAAAAATCTTATTTCTGTAAGACTTTGGCTTTATTATTGTAACTGCTCCAGAATGTTACACAGATGGCATAATAGTTCCAAAGGCAGTTTTAGAGAAACCTAGTGGCAATGTATGAAGTAAAAATCCATTTCCACAATGGCATCACTAAATGGTCCCATTTGACTGCCTCATCCCGTGGGGCCTTGGCCAAAGTAGGGATAAGTGAACAGTTTGGGGGAGACATGAATCCATTCAAATCTTGTCCCAGTTGTCTAAATCAAGTCTGCAGGAGCAGAGTCTCTTGGTTTTCTCACCTGAACTTTTAAATTTGTTTATTCAGCAATGGTAAAAACAGTACATACATATTTTCAGTTATGTGTTGAGTGCCATCCCAGATGTTAGAGGAACTAAGATGGCCAAGGTTCCCTGCTCTGGAGGAGCTTACAGTCTGTCGGAGACGGTCTGGGCAGCAAGGTGTGATAAACCACCAATCTGGTCAGACTGTTATGGAAGCAAAGAAGGGGAGCCACTAACCAAGGCTCCCTTTGTTTTTAGTAGACTATTTTTCAGAGCAGTTTAGGTTCACAGCAAAATTGAATGGAAGGTACAGAGATTTCCTGTGTACCCCCTACTCCCAGCTTCCCTCATTGTCAACACCCCCCACCAGAGTGGCACATTTATTACAGTTGATGAAGCTATGTTGACACAGCGTTATCATGTACAGTCCGCAGTTTACCTTAGGGTTCACTCTTGCTGTTGGACATCTGTTAGACAAATCCATAATGACATGTATCCACCATTGTAGTATCATAGTGTATTTTCACTGCCCTAAATTCCTTTGTGCTCACCCCACTTATCCCTCCTTCCCCACTAACCCCTGCCAGTCACTGATCTTTTTACTGTCTTTAGAGTTTTCCCTTTTCCAGAATGTCATATATTTGGAATCCTGTGGAATGTAGCCTTTCCAGGTGGGCTTCTTCCACTTAGTAAGATGCATTTGAAGTATCTTCTCTGTCTTTTCCTGACACTTTAATGCTGAATAATAGTCCATTATTTGGATGTACCATATTTTTAAAGTTTTTTTTTTAAGATTTATTTATTTGAGAGAGAGAGAGAGAACACAAGGGCAGGGAGGGGCAGAGGGAGGAGGAGAAAGAGAATCCCAAGCAGATCCCAAGCAGGCACCATGCCCAGTGAGGAGGCTGACAACGGGTCTCACAACCTGAGATCTCACAACCCTGAGATCATGACCTGAGCCAAAATCAAGAGTTGGACACTTAACTGACTGAGCCACCCAGGTGCCCTGCTATCTCCTTGTTTTAAGTTGCGTTTCCCTGATGACGTACGAAGTGGAGCATCTTTTCATATGTTTATTTGCCATTTGTGTATCTTTGGTGAGGTGTCTCTGGCTCATTTTTAAAATTTTTTTTAATTTTTTAATTTAATTTAATTTTTTTTAAGATTTTATTTATTTATTTGACAGACAGAGATCACAAGTAGGTAGAGAGGCAGGCAGAGAGAGAGAGGAAGGGAAGCAGGCTCCCTGCTGAGCAGGGAGCCCGATGTGGGACTCAATCCCAGGACCCTGAGATCATGACCTGAGCCGAAGGCAGAGGCCTAACCCACTGAGCCACCCAGGCGCCCCTGATTTAATTTAAAAATTTTTAAAGATTTTATTTATTCATTTGACACACAGAGATCACAAGTAGGCAGAGAGGCAGGCAGAGAGAGAGGAAGGGAAGCAGGCCCCCTGCCAAGCAGAGAGCCCAATGCGGGCCTCGATCCCAGGACCCTGAGACCATGACCTGAGCTGAAGGTAGAGGCTTTAATCCACTGAGCCACTCAGGCACCCTGGCTCATTTTTTTTTTAATTGGGTTTGTTTTTTATTGTTTATAGTGTTTTAAAAATTCTTTGTAGGGATGCCTGGGTGGCTCAGGATCAAGCCCTGCAACAGGTCTCCTTGCTCAGCAGGGAGCCTGGTTCTCCCTCTGCCTGCCGCTCCCCCTGCTTGTGCTCTCATATATATGTATACACAGATATATTATGTATATATGTGTATTTTGGTGCCTCTGGGTACACTCCATGCTGGTCATGGAGCCTGCTTAAGATTCTCTCTCTCCCCCTACTCCTCCCCTGCCTTAAAAAAAGAGAGAGTTCTTTGTATGTTTCAGATAATGGTCCTTTATCAGATATGTCTTTTGCAAATATTTGCCCTCGGTCTATGGCTTTTCTTTTTATTCTCCTGAGCACAAATTGCCTTTTAACTTTAGTGTTTGATTTTACCATATTCCTATGGTAGCAAAGAAGGGGAGCCACTAACCTAAAACAAAACAAAACTGTTTTGTTCCTAAAACAAAACAAAACTGTTTTGTTCCTAAAACAAAACAAAACTTTTTTTCTGTTCCTGTTCTCTTCCCAGATGCTTATCTCTTCTTATTCTCTGTCAGCTATTTGTAGTAGGGCGCTGTATTAGTCCGCGGTGCCTCCCATAACGACGTACCGCAGACTGGGTGGCATAAACAACAGACATGTATTTCCTGACAGTTCTGGAAGCTAGAATTCCGAGATCAAGGTGTCAGCAGGATTGGTTTCTTCTGAAGCCCGTCTCCATGATTTGTAGACAGCCATCTTCTCCCTGTCTTCACATGGTCTTCCCTCTGTACACATCTGTGTCCTGATCTTTTCTTACACGAACACCAGTCCTGTTGGTTTAGGAACCACTCTGGCGACTTCATTTTAACACAATTCCCTCTTTAAAGATCGTGTCTCTACATATAGTCACATTTGGAAGTACTGGGGGTTAGGATTTCAATCACCACTACCACCACCACACTGCACAGTAATATTTGGTGGGAGGTGGGGCACACTTCAGCCCGTAACAGATGGTCTTCTTGGTGAATTTTTCCATAACCCTCTTTCAACATGTTGTGTTTGTCTCTGTCAAAATTGAAACACCAGGGGCGCCTGGGTGGCTCAGTGGGTTAAGCCTCTGCCTTCGGCTCAGGTCATGGTCTCAGGGTCCTGGGATCGAGCCCCGCATCGGGCTCTCTGCTCGGCAGTGAGCCTGCTTCCCCCTCTCTCTGCCTGCCTCTCTGCCTACTTGTGATGTCTCTCTCTCTCTCTGTCAAATAAATAAATAAAATCTTTTTTTAAAAAATTGAAACACCAGGTTTTAGGACTCTGTTGAAGTCTGAGCTAAAGCATAAAGTTTAGCAAAAAGATGGTGCTGTAGCCTTAGCCTTGTGAAAAGCATCTGTCAGGAAGTCCAGTTTCTCAGTGGAGTCTCTTTAGGCCTAGAAGGACTGTTCCTCAGGTCACCCCTGTTTCTTGCCAAGGGAGGGTGGCCATAACCCACTAAGCAGCGCCCGTCAGGGTTGCTCTGCTCCTATGCTCCTGTCAGCAAGGTGAAATCTCACTCATTTCCCTTCTCACGGTCCTCACAACAGCGCTGTGAGGTGGCAGCGGATTGTCCCCCATTATATTGATGAAGAGATTGAGTTATGTAATACGGGCTTCCTTCCTTTGCATTCCCATTTCACCCTTAAGTGCCCTTCTCACAGGACTTATCCTGAATTGTTTTATTTGACTTTCTTTTCCACCGAGTTCATTGAGGCGCAGAGGGTTGTATCTTGTTTATCTGCACTTTGCCCATGGGGCCAGCTCACTAAACTTTCATTGAATGAATTTTTAGTAGAAAATAAAAACACACAAGCAGTTTCAAGGATATTGGAGTAGTTAGTCCTGGGAGGTAATTCTGTCCATGAAAGGAGGGCAATGTGCATTAAAAATTCTAGATCTTCCTATATTGCTTGGCTTGACTCAGGTGTGCCGTAAATTAATGTAACCAAAGTTCATTAGACATTTTCAGATTTGGTATCTGTCATTTGAGCTCTTTGCAAGTTACACTGAAGACGAGTGCATGGTGTCTCTCATTTTGCTGATGCCAAATTTGAACTGAATCAAAAGAATGTCATGAGCCAAACTGACTGCTCCTCACCCACACTACCACAGGGTCCTGTTCTCTGCTTACCCTCAGCTAAATAGTTACACTCATGAAATGTAGTAATAATTGTATTACCTCATAGGAAATGAAGACCCAAAAGAGAGACAACAGCTAGTACTGAGAAGTGAAGGAATCTAAGAAAAAGTGATGTGTTTTTTTAAGCAAGAAAATGAGAGTTTTATGGAAGAAATTATATGCTTTTTAATGTCTTTGGGAATTTGGAGATTTCTGAAGGTCTCAAGACATCCCTTTTCAGTGTTGAGAATTTCCCCTATTTTCCTGAACTGCTGAAGTGAAATCTGGAGAGTTTTATTATCACTGGAAGTACCGAAATAAAAACGAAGAGCTGGAGTCCTCTCTAAGCCAGTTGACAGTCTTAGAATTTACTTTGTTAAATCCTCGCAAGGCATTAAAAAGAAGGCTGTGTCAGAGACACTGTCTGGTCCAGTTCTTTTTTGTACCACTTTTTAAGCCCATGGATCCTCCTGAAAAAATTGTTGTCAAATTTTAGAAATGAGCCTTTTCTCTTTTTCAGTAACTAAAAACAGTTAAGGCACACGCACAAAACAATTCACACCTACCAGATACATATAAAAGGGAGAAGTTCGGGGCTCCTGGATGGCTCAGTGGGTTAAGCCTCTGCCTTCGGCTCAGGTCATGATCCCAAGGTCCTGGGATCAAGCCCCGCATTGGGCTCCCTGTTCAGCGGGGAGCCTGCTTCCTCCTCTCTCTCTGCCTGCCTCTCTGCCTACTTGTAATCTCTCTGTCCAATAAATAAATAAAATCTTTAAAAAAAAAAGGGAGAAGTTCAATTAAGCTCCAATCCATCCTTCTTTAAATCCTATTTTTTATAATTGTGAAAAGGGTTTTTTTTAGAAAAATCAATTTTGAAATCAGTTAACTTTTACAAACTCCATTTTCCTTTTGTTTCATTTTCTTACAAATAAAAAAATGACTCGAGGTGGGTCTTTTTTTTTAAACTATCCCTTTAATTAGTTGAAGTGAACTTTCATCATAGGAGACTAATACAGCAATTCAGAAGATAGTTACCTCTCTGATTATTAAGTGGTTGTAGAAACACATAAAGAATTTTGATAATAGAAAAAGTGCTTCATACAACCCTGACCTTCTGAGAAGGGTTGTTCCTCATGTTATTAGACATTACTTACTTTTAATCTTTAATGATTTAGGGAAATACTAACAATATATTAAAGTCCAACACTGAGTAACCATTATGATACTAATCTGTAGCTTGTATGCCAGGTAGAACAATTAGTAAGAAACACTAGAATTGTTCACGGTTGTCATCTCTGGGTGAATTAGAGGTAATGCTCCTTTATACTTGTATATACTTTCTTAATTATATAATCTGAGCATGTACTGATTTTGTAGGAAGAAACAAATTATAAACACTGAAATTTTACAAATAAATGTTTTACAGAACTTGAAATAATTATTCCAATAATTTAGCAGTTGAGGGAGAAAATACCGTACAGAAGAACCCAAATCCACTTTTTCTCTGTGCATTTTTTTCCCCAAGTCAAACCAAAGACCTTGCTACAATGTGATCAGTATACCAGCAGCATAGGCATCACCTGGGAGCTTGTTAGAAATGCAAAATATCAGGTCCTCCCCAGACTTTCTGCTTCAGCATCTGCATTCATTTTAACAAGATTCCCAGGTGACACCTAGGCACGTTAAATTTTGAGAAGCACTGATAGAAGACATTCTTCGCTCTTAACAACTAAGGCCTATTCCCATTTTATTCATTGGTTGGTTAGGGCCATACTTTTGGCAAGCCTTTATAATTACAAATATGCAAACTACAGAACACCTCCCAGGTTTATGGTCGAACGGGCATGGCAGTCTGGTCATTTGAAATACATTTTGTGATTAAGCTTTTAAAATGTAGTGGCCTGACAAGGGCAAGGAGAGGGGGCAAAAAAAAAAAACCCACCAAAGCCTGAGTTCTTCCGCTTTGTTTCTTCTTAACTAAGTAAGAAGAAAAGTAAAGGAGAAGTCAGTTAAGATTTTCAAAATGGCTTTCAGCTTCTCAGATCAGTGGCTTGTAAAAGAGAGAACGGGAGTGCAGTTCTACCTCCACTTCTCTCGGGGCCCTTCTGTATGTGCGCGGAGTGGCCGGCACCCAGCCGCTGCATTCTGGGCCTCGTTACAGCATTGGTCTAACATGTTTGTAAAGACTTCAAGGCTTTGAACTAGAATTTTTTTTACTTGAAAGCAAGATTCTATATCTTACATTTTGCTACTATACAATTTACTTTGGAATTTACTTTTCCCCGAGTTGCTGATCTTTCTGTTTGATTTTTTTTTTAAGATTTTATTTATTCATTTGACAGATAGAGATCACAAGTAGGCAGAGAGGCAGGCAGACAGAGAGAGAGGAGGAAGCAGGCTCCCTGGTGAGCAGAGAGCCCAGGACCCTGGGACCATGACCCGAGCCGAAGGCAGCGGCTTTAACCACTGAGCCACCCAGGCACCCTTCTGTTTGATTTTTATGCTCAGTACAAGAATGACAACATTGATAATTTTCCAGTGGCAGCATGGAGTTTCATACTGCTTTGTTTCTCTCTCTCAGTGCTGCCTACTTAGTTTTTGTTTTGTTTTGTTTTGTTTTTTAACTAAAGATGACTTTGCAAGGTGACAGAAGAGAAACTACATTTTCCAGGAAATTGTCACCATAGTTGCTTTGCCCATAAGTGGAAGTGTCTTGTCTCTGTACATTTTCTGTCATCTTTTTTAAGATAGCTAAAGTACTATATGAAAGTTGCCATATATTTGAGCGGCGAACTTGTGGATTCTGATAACATTCCTTTTCTTTGAGCCCATTTCTGTAAATAGGCACTCCACGTTTTGCACTTTTATGTACATACGGACTTACAGGAATGCTATGATAACAGATATATTATTAGTTTTATGAAACCCTTTCCTGTTATATCTTTTCAATGGGCAGTTTTCTTGTCCCTTTTGTAGTAGTAAGTACAGCAGTGCAAAGGAGGGTACTGATGTTGCAGGATCTGTGTGACTGTTTTGTGGTCGATGGTCCTCATTTGCAAAACATTGTCATTTTTTGAGTGTTGAGGGTAGGAAAAACCCAGTAAGATTTTTCTCATGTACTTTTTAAAAATATGCTTCTATCACCAATGAAGGAAAAAATATTAAACAATTTTCAGGCAGTTAGACCATAATGTGAGCTAATCACTTTATTTTGAAGAAAAGTATTTTTAAACAGTTGAGCTAGCGAATTTACTTTTAAAATGTATTGTGCTTACACAGTAGATGGTTTTATTTCCATGATGTTTTTTACTACATAATTATACATCTTAATTACGTAATTACTATCATAATTATTATGTAATTGCATGTACTTCCACTAATTACAAAATCAGGAAGTGTAATTATCTAGTAAAAACTTTATGAAATTTCATGCACTAAAAATTATTTAAAAGGCTATTCCAGTGGTCTCCTGGAAGGCTTTCCATGTTTAATCTTAGTCCTGACTTTAGTTTAGAACTTGAACGCACAGGCCAGGATAAGAAGGACAATTACAGGCAGATCAACACAAAACTGAGTATTGTGATATAAGTAAAATGGCCTTTTTCCTTAGGAATTAAAGCCAAGGAGAATTTTGAATTTCTTCGTGATTATCGAATTGTAAAAATAGCATCTTATGTTTGAGACTGTCAATGGAAAGGGGAGATTTTTCTTAGGAAAGAATTGATTAATGGAATTGAGAGTCAAGGAATTGAGATTATAAAACAGCCAGGCCTTCTGTAATTCCTTAATGTGCATAGCTTATTTAGCGATCTCTGTCTCTCAAAGTGAAATAATAATAATGTCATTATTACTATTTAGAATTGTTTCTTTAGTTTGAAGAGGGCTTTTTTTCCAGTTTGTGTTTGTATTTACTGAGATAGGAGAAAACATATCAAAAGAGCACAATCTTTTTCTACCACTGCTTGATGTCAGAAGCAGCTTTTGAGACATAAACATATACGCACAAACATGTAACATCAGACCCTAAATAAAGACAGTTTAATTCAATAAAGCTATGATGCCTTTACCATTCAAAACGACATACAAATTGCACAGTGAAACAATAGTCATGACAGCAAATTAGATATGACATCTAAATTACACTACAAAGAGAAATCCCAGAACCATTTTTGGTCTGTAGGAGTCTATTTTAGCCCAGGTTTAAAACCCAGTCTAGAGACGGCTTTATTGTCTAAGTAGGGTAATGTTGTAGAAGACTAATTGGAGGTTGGTTGAATTAATTGCAGATTAATTAGGAGAAAGAGCTTATAATACTCATAGCAGAGAAGAAAGTAGATCCTTTAAGTATGATAAAATGTACTATAAGTTTCAGGAATATTAAATTATCAGTATTTGTGTAACATCCATAATAATCTATTATAACATGACTTAAAGCAATTGGAGTTAGGTATAGTTATACTAAATTTTCCGCTCAAAATTAGTGCTTTTTACTGGAAATGTGTTGGATCAGCTACTTATAATGTATAATCAGTTACTTCTTTTAAAAATGCAACCTTCAACATTAAAAGGTCTGTAGTCTTAGAAGCAGATGACATTCGTTTTTTTTTTTCTTAAATAGTTCTAAGGAAGCACTTTGTCGTTTTATCAGTTACTGACTTTGTGTCCTTTTTATACCAGCTCAAATTTATAATAAATATGACATTTTTTCTTAAAAGTCAGTGAAGAAATAAGAAAGAAAAAACAGCAGCCCCACTTGCTTCAAGTAAATTAGAGGATATATAGTCATCCGTAACTGTCTCAGGCTCTCAGAGATATTTGGGATTTAAGTAGATTGATCTGAGTTGTATTTTTCTCTAACCATCTGGGATTATTTTTAAATTGCATACCCTTGGGGTGCCTGGGTGACTCAGCAGGTTAAGCCTCTGACTCTTGACTTCCGCTCGGGTCATGATCCTCAGGGTTGTGAGATGGAGCCCCGTGTTGGGCTACGCACTCAGCATGGAGTTTACTTGTTCCTCTCCCTCTGTTCCTCCTCTGCTCATGTTTTTTTTCTCTCTCTCTCAAATAAATAAATAAAATATTTTTTTAATAAATTGTATACTCTTTTCCTCTTGGGCATCTTTGCCCATTGACCTAGCCCTGAATTTAATGTCTCCATCATTTCTTAATGGTCTTAACTCGGTTGTGTCTTAACATTTCTTCTCAGAAGTGCTTATATTCCCTCCATTGAGATAGGAATTACCTCTCCTGCATCTTCGTAGTCTTTTGCTTTGATTTTGGTTTTTACCAGTTGCATGTGCTGTTCCAGAATAGTCTTTAATGGTTAAAAGCTGTGTTTTTGCTTAACCTTTGTCTTTCTGACTATAGTGCAGATTTGATTTTTTAAACTGACTTAATGTTTAAATTGACAGGGTTCTGTTTTGTTTTGCTTTGCTTTGCTTTCTTGCTTTTCCTATAAACTGGCATGTTTATCACCCTCTGTAATTCTTTAAATTTTTTATCATTATCAAAGGGAAGCAACCCCAACTTTTCAATTAGCAATAATTGCACCTCAGATAAATCTCATTGGCTATGATATTGCCACTGCACAAAGCTTACAACCTTAACTTTTGAAATTTAATTGTGTCATTGTGATGGCTTCAGTTACCCAGTAGCCCCAGGCCAAGATCTGGTATTAATTTGCACGTGATTAGTCAGTGCTTATGTATAATTTTAGGCTGTTCTACCGTGTCCATATAATAGGTGCTCCCCCTCATATGCAGGGAAAACCTATCATCAATTGGTCTCATTCCTAGAGGACTTCTTCCTATAGATGTTACATGAATTTATTCACACCCATCAGCATTCTCTTACCTGGTGGTCGCTAGGACAGTGACTAGACGGAATTAGTAGCCTGCCACAGAGCTCAGTTGAATTAACTTTGATTGCATTCTGCCCATGTAAAGGCCTTGGGAAACCTTTTTCCCCTTGGTCTGTGAGCCCTGCTAGCCTTAGCACCGTCCCTTAGAGCTTAAGGCTTTAACCAGCTGCGTTCACAAAAAGATAAGTTTGCTGGCTAATTTTACACACTCATGTGCTTTGGTTGTTTTAAGAAATTATTGTAGGGACGCCTCGGTGGCTCAGTTGGTTAAGCGGCTGCCTTCGCCTCAGGTCATGATCCCAGCGTCCTGGGATCGAGTCCCACATCGGGCTCCTTGCTCAGCAGGGAGCCTGCTTCTCTCTCTGCCTCTGCCTGCCACTCTGCCTGTGCTCGCTCTCCCTCTCTCTCTCTCTCTCTCTCTCTGACTAATAAATAAATAAAATCTTAAAAAAAAGAAATTATTATAAAATCAGACTCACAAATAGGATCATAAAACCAGGTCTGTGTGTAAGTCTGGTTTTCTCTGTCTCTCTTCTTCACAGCCCACCCCCAAGATTCATTCAGTGAGTGTTGCTGCGCTGCGCCTCTGCCTTGTGTGATCTGTAAAGGGCACAGTGTAAGCAAGACCTGGGTCCTGCTTTAGACATAATAATACTTGGGATCCTTTCCTTTTTTTTTTTTAAGATTTTATTTATTTGACAGAGAGAGATCACAAGTGGACAGAGAGGCAAGCAGAGAGAGAGAGAGGAGGAAACAGGCTCCCTGCGGAGCAGAGAGCCCGATGTGGGACTCATCCCAGGACCCTGAGATCATGACCTGAGCTGAAAGCAGCGGCTTAACCCACTGAGCCACCCAGGTGATTGGGATCCTTTTCTTATTCATATATTCACCCTCTGAACAGCTACTTTTTATAGAGCTGAGCTTGTTCTGGAGAACACTCACATCCCTTATTTTTTACTTTTCCCATTAGATACTAGGGTTGTTGACATTTTTCCGATGGAAAAACCACCTCAAATTGATGAAATGACCCGCCTGAGGTAGCAAAGCTGGGGAGTGTGAGAGCCCAGCATTCTTTCTGCTGTCTTGCAACTGCCCTTTTCTTCATCTAGTAGAGAAACTTCATCCTGACGGCAAATGACTACTAGACGGGAATGGCTCGGGCAAGTCCCCCATGGAGGTGGAACCTGAGCTCAGCCTTGAAAAGTGGGTGAGACTGTGAACACACACAGTTGCAGGCATGTAGTCTGAGACTAATTCTTGCTTGCTTTTCTTTAAGTGCTCTATTGCTTATCCGGCTTTTACAAATTAAAGAACATCATTTGACAAATGCATGATGATTTTAAAACATATCTGAATTGGAGATTTGGTCAAAAAGCGCTTATTAAGAGGCTGGTTTATGTGAAGCTTTAAAACCAACACTGGAAGCTGGGAGGCTCTTGTCTCTTCACTCCCCACCGTAACTGGTGGTGGTGCTTTGAAAGAGGTTGACTCCATCCTGTAGGATACATCTGTCAGAAGTGTATCAAAATGTTTTCCTATCTTAAATAATTTAACTCAGAATATAATCATGTAAGTATTTTGACATGAAAATGTTACATACTGTGATATATCCATTTAGCTTAAAACAGACATCTTTAAGTTTAAAAGAAAGAAGTATGGCAAGACAAAACAAAACAGAAATAGGAATTAAAAGATAAATGACAAACTGAACTAGTTTTATTTAGAAGAGGCAACTAAAGTCCTGTTAACACTAGGACAGTAGAATGTAAAAATGTTTTACTTTGAAGCGTGGTTCTTTCTTTCTTTCCTTTTTTTTTTTTTTTTTTTTTTTTTAACGATCATCATGGTGAGTGTTTAGACATATGCAGGACCTGTTCATAAAGTACATGTTTGCTGTAGAAATAATTCCAGTTGTATTGGTGGATTACAGATTGTCTTACCAAAAATATTATAGATGCTAATAAGTCAGTAAAATCTAAGATAAAAGAGTGGGTCTGCACCTGAGCCTGTGTTCAGGAAATTATTCAGCAGAGCACACTTTGGTCTCTCTTAGTCAAGGCTTTATCACATTTAACAAATGTGCCACAGTAAATTTATTAGTATGCTACAAAGAAATTTTCAAAATAATTAAGACTAAACTACACTTGTCAAAATAAATGAATGAAATACAATTTTGAATCATCTTTCTTCACTTATTGCTCATTTGCATAATTCAGTAACTTACACAGGAGTCTTTCAGTCATTGGTGTGAATTAGCAAGGTTCTGCTATTCCTTGTTGTACGGGTGGGAATTATGCTACCATGTAATTAGCTATTCCAGACATGGACTAACGGGAAATACCAAAGGGCACAGCAAAATCTAAAGAGACAAGGCAGGGAATCTAAAGACAAGAGACAATCAAAGACACCCAACAAACTCAAGCTGGTAGACCACAGGGAATTTTGAATGAAGCCTCTTAATTTATTTTGAGAATAAGAAATCAGTAGTATGAGAGAAATCTCAACAAGATTAGCTGACTAAGCCTACTTAAAAAAAAATATCTCTATAGTGCATGGTGCGCCAGGTTAACCACTCCTGTTTGTTAGTCTGTATACAGCTCAACAAATAGCCGGCAAGTCCTTTCATGGGTATATAGTGGCTTTCCATTGAGGTTTTCACTCTTTGAAGGAGGTCGTTTATACCAATGAGATCTGTAGATGCAAATTGCTTTCCCTATATGTGAGGGGTCATTACTTTCACAGCCTACTTGCTCATCTCTTTTATAGAGGTTTTGTTATTTTTCTGCTGCTCCCAAAGGAATGATGTTAATCACACAGACCCCCATACCCACCCTCCAACTCAGCATCCAAATCTTTTCCCTCCAGCTCTGTGAAACTTTTGTGTTCTGATCTTTGGGAACAAAGCAAGCTGTTGTCAGGAGCCCTTAGCCCTGAATTAGGAAACTTTTTACTTCTCTCAACCTGGAATTTTTTATTTTTTATTTTTTTAGATTTGCTTCTCTTTTCACCTAATTCAAAGGAAATACCTTTCTCATTGCAGCAGAGTGTCACTGTAACATGCTGGGGCATGTGGGAAATCTTGGAAGGGAAGCAGTGTCCTGAGAATGTCATTTTCGGTTTGGATTCCCAGATGATGTGAGCTCATAGGAACCAGAGGAACAGAAACGTGAAGAGATCAGTTTAAGGGTTAGCTGTGAAAACCTAACTTCTGATCCTGTTACTAAAAGGCGGGGGAGATAATGTTAGCCTTTTGCCTAAGCTTAAAGAATCATGCAAACACTCATAGGTTTTAGCCTATAATGTTCAGGAGTCTTAGGAAGAAGGGGCTTCAGACGCATGGTAGGAGCACTCGGTAAATATTTGTTGTTTCTTTCCTCCTCTTGCCTTTCATCCTCCCTTCCTTCTCTCCGCTAGCATCTGTCGAGTACCAAGGGCACTGACTGGGACTCCCGAAAGGCAGTATAGGGTAATAGTTAAAAGCTTGCGCTCAGGAGCCAGAATAGCCAGTTCAAGTGTTGCCTTTCCACCTCTTGCTAAGTAAGTAAGCTTGGGGTATGTGACGAACCCCTCTACTGCCTCATCTGTACAGCTTGCCTGAGAGTGACACCTGCCTCGTAGGACTCTAAATTGAACAGGATGATATCTAAACACGGTGATACGTAAAATGCCTAGAACAGTGTCTGGCACACAGTAAATATGCAACAAACACTAGCTGGTCTTATTGCTTCCAAGAATAACATTAATCCAGACCGCTGTTACGGTACTTAGTATTACAGTTGCTGTGTGGGTTTCTGTAGCCTCTCATTGCCCATGCTTAGTTGGTACTTGTATCGCCAGCATCTAGCACACCAGATGTGTTTTAAGTGATCCACTCTTCATATAAAACGGTTACAGTATGAAACAGGCATGGTCCTTGGTCTCAAAAAACTTAAAATTGATCTTGGTAACTCCTTTTTTAGTTTCCTTACATGAAGTATATTAGAAAAGGTAAATTTAATTCTCATTGTTAGTGCTAATGGAAGAGATTGAAACAGAAATAATCTGTAAATAGTTTCCCTTTTGTTGAGATATGTCCCTTTGGTATGTTTTCCATTAATATTAAGCAATCTGCACCAACTACTGGCTCCTTTCTAGGGAGGGTAAAAAATAGTTCTCTTTGTGTCCTAGAAGGCAGCCAAACCAAGTTCCCAAATCATGTACCTTTTAGCAGATTTCTTCTTAACAGCCAGGATGGTTTGGGGGTGTTTTTTTTTTAACACTTCTAAAAATAACACATGCCCAGATGCCACTGTTAGATATCTGATTCAGTAGGTCTGGGGTGGGACCCCAGCAGCAGTGCATTTTCGAAAACTCCACAGTGACTTCGACGCACACCCACAATGTTGAGAATCTTGGAGTTAGTGAAACTCTTCAAACTTTAATATTGCTTCTTGTCAAATATGCATTAAGTTTGACTTCGATATAGAAAGGGAGATTGGGTGGCATCCAGATAACAATTTAAATAGACAGTGGAAGGGAAAATGAAGTCAAACACATGAATTATTTCCTAGATAAAGGAATCATTTATGGTACTATATGAACTAATACAGCATTTGAGAATAAAGTGAAGGAAAAAAATGGGCTAGGGAAAAGTAAGTAAGAAGAAACTGTTTTCTGGTAATGAGCAAATGGAAGATGAAATAAATGCATTTCAACAAAATTGGTTATAAAGAACATGTTATTTTCCCCATTAACTTACATCATAAAAGTAGGAATGGGCTGCCATGGAGGATGGGGAATCCTCCAGAAGACTGGATGGGTAACAGGGAAGGTACTGAGTTAGAGGCTAACCCAGCACTGGTATTTAGGCATTTCCACAATTGGATTTTGGGGACTTTCCTACCCCTTGTCATTTTCTCCTTATATCTGGGCCCAGCCAGGTGGATCCTGGTAGATCAGCCTGCAGTTTCATATTGCTACCTGTCCCCAAAAGGTCTGGGACAGGATGATATCCTGGAGGTATTAGAAAGACACCTCTGAGTGCCATGGTCATAGGTTGGGCTTACCTTGGATATCCAGGTAGAAGAGGTAGCTTGGCTTGCTCCATTTCCCGGTGTTAGAGTCTTAGAGCTAGAAAAGAGTCACTGTTGGCTTTCAGATCACTCCCTTTTGCCTAGAAGGATTGAGACCGCACCTCCGTGGTCCCTGCAGATTAGACCCCTCACTGGTCCCCAAGCAGGCCTCGCATCTACCATGGCTCCCCCTCCCAGCACCTGGGTTTCCCGTGCGTGCATGGCCCACCTCAACCCAGTCTCCTCCTGTTGGTATTCTGTTCACCCTTTAAGACCTCCCAGCTAGCAGTGAGCTCTCTGGCCTCTGAACTCCTGCAGCGAGCATTATAACTCTGAGGACCGCACCATGCCCGCTGCGTTACTGTATGTCTGATGGCACCTTGCACGTGATAGGAGTCCAACAGATGGTATGTGAAATTAATGTCTTCTAGGATACTTCATAGTAGAAACATAGTTTGTTTTTTATAGAATGATATTTCTAGAATACTCTTCTGAGTCCATCCTGTTTTCTTTTTATTGCTGTTTTATTTCCCATCACACCCTCCAACCACATGACAAAATGTTTTCTGTCCATGTATGTCCATACATTCATCCAACACAGACTTAATTTCCCACCTTAATTTACCTCCTTTCTGATAATTCATAATAGAATTTGGCTATGATAGGATGTACCACCAGGACATTTCATAAATGCCCCCCTGAAAATTTATTTGTTCAAACCATTAGGTTATATAAATCACACTGATCCCCTACTATATTAGTGGGGTAAACTAAAAAAAATCTAGGAGTTTACCCTGTCCAGACCTACCCATTGCCCTCCAGAAAGTATATACAGTCCACAGCAGTTGGTCATTTTGCCTGCAGGTTTTCTAGTGATGTAGAGTTTTAGCTCTTTAATGACCTTGCTGTCTTTTGAATTTCTCCCGGCATTTCAGATGGGTTGCTTGGTTTACGAGTCTTTATGACATCTCAGAATGCCCAGAGGCCATCTCCAGATAGGTGTCTGAAGGTCAGGAGGTGAGCGGCTGCTGAGAGGCTTGTGCGCTGTTCTTCCCTTGTCTCCCCAGGAGCCCGTCAGTTGAGCGGCATGCAGGCACACATACTGGCGGAGGGGTCAGCTTGTAAACACGGGTCAGCTTATAAACACGACTCTGAGGAACGGGCCAGGGCTGGGGAGAAAAGTCAGAAGCCCATGTGGTACCTATGTCTTGGGTGTAACCTGAGAGACACACTCTAATGGAGTAATCCTTGCACACTGTCATTGCAGGAGACTGAACAAGTTAGAAAATCTGTTCCTGGTTTGCCCGTGACTCGCTTTGTGGCATGGGCAAACACCATTATTACTCTTTGATTTAGTTGTCTTATTTGTTCAAAAAAGGAAAAATAGTATGTGTTTAAAAAGCACTCTGAAATTCCTCTGAAAGCAGGTCTCTAAGTGCAAAGTACTATTGTTGTTTTTATCGTTGTTATTAGTGTTCTGATATGATTTTGTCCTACACCATGTAGTTCACAGATATTTCCATTCTCACTGATGAATCGCAAAACACTCCATGTCGTTCCGTCTCATTGCGTTGGTGATAGTTTAGCACATCTTTTTTTAACCCCAGTTAGATATACGTCCAAAATAGATATCATTAATAAAAATACAATTATCAAATTAAATGTATCTATACGGCTTTCTATTGTTTTTTAAACCTCCTTAAAAACATGGTTACCAACAACTACTAAATAAGACCTTTAATTACTGCCAATCTCCTCTTGAAAGTAACAGTGCTTATCTTGAGTAGTTTGAACTGTTAAGTGGTATTCAGTACTCGGTGGGGTTGTAATGCCATTATGAAGTATACCAAGTAGGTGATAAATAAGCATGAGAAACCACATACTTGTATTAGAGACAATATTTCAATTATCAACTGAATAAAAAGGCTACAACTGCTGGTTATTTCAGGTGGGTATATCATAAAAATATAGTTAAGTATGCTTGGAATAAAAAGTTGTGTATGCGGGGCGCCTGGGTGGCTCAGCGGGTTAAGCCGCTGCCTTCGGCTCAGGTCATGATCCCAGGTCCTGGGTTCAAGCCCCACATCGGGCTTTCTGCTCAGCAGGGAGCCTGCTTCCTCCTCTCTCTCTGCCTGCCTCTCTGCCTACTTGTGATTTCTCTCTGTCAAATAAATAAATAAAATCTTTCAAAAAAAAAATCTCTATTCACAGAACACATAACAAGTGTCATTTAAAAAAAAAAAAGTTGTGTATGCTTCCATATTCCTACAGAAACTTCCAAATTTAATGGGCTCTTGAGTGTACAGCCTTTAAATTATTGGGAGAATGAAAAGATTTGCTTTGCTTTCTGGATTTAAGCTTTCCAAAAAATTGGGATTTTTTTTTTTTAAATAACTCATACATCAGAGACCAGTGGCTTTTATATAATGTAATATAGTTCTCCCCCCAGACATCCAGTAATTTTCCAGTGAAGTGGCAATGAAAAAAAGAAAAATAATTTCTTTAACTACAGTAAAATCTGGGTATAAAATCATGTGAGAATAATAGTATCTTTCTCCTTTTCTGGGCATTTGGTTTAAGAGGACATAAACTAATTATTTTCTAAATGTGGTTCATTTGTTATCTTTTTTTTTTTAGATTTTATTTATTTATTTATTTATTTATTTATTTATCTATCTATTTGCGAGAGCGGGCACGAGTGTGCATGAGCAGCAGGAGGGGCAGAGGTAGAAGCAGGCTTCCTGCTGAGCAGGGAGCGCAATCTGGGGCTCCATCCAAGGACCCTAGAATAATGACCTGAGCCAAAGGCAGATGCTTCACTGACTGAGCCACCCAGGTGCCCCGTAAAATATTTAAAGTCCATGGTTTGTTTTTGGGTTTTGTGGGGTTTTTTTAGATTTTATTTATTTATTTGACACAGAGAGAGCACAAGCAGGGGGAGCAGCAAGTAGAGGGAGAGGGAGAAGCAGGCTCCCCCGCTGTGCAGGGACCCCCCCCGATGCGGGGCTGGATCCCAAGACCCTGGGATCATGACCTGAACTGTAGGCAGCTGCTTAACTGACTGAGCTACCCAGGGGCCCTGATGTGTGTGTTTTATTAAGTGTCCTAGTTTAGTAACCTTACAAATAACTTTGGTACTAGGGAGTGGTAATTTACATAAAATAAATAACACTGTGAATTTCCATTTTACCATGAGGGGCAATAAAGACTAAATTATGTGCATTTATTTGTGAGAGTGTCCTAAGACATGGGACCAAGGAGAAGAAAATATAGCTGCCATGGGGTCTTAGAAACTGGAGATCATGTAGTGGAGCTAGCCATAGGCCACATATGACCTCTAAATGTGTTTAATTTGCCTGAACATTTTTAATTAGTTGCTAGAATTTTAAAAACTGGACATTTTATATAAAATGTCAAATTTCTAGCCTTTTAAAAAAAGATTTAGAGAGAAAAAGAGAGTACGTGAGTCTGGGGAGAGGCAAAGAGAGAGGGAGAGCGAATCCTCAAGCAGATTCCATGCTGAGTGTAGAGTCCGATGTGGGGCTTGATCTCACAACCCTGAGATCATGAACTGAGCCGAAATCAAGAGTCAGATGCCCAACCAACTGAGCCACCCAGGGGACCCAGTTTCTGGCTTTCTTTCAAAAATTTGTAGTTACCTCTCTGGGTCAGTGTTCCTGAATGGCAGCAGTGGCTGGAGCTGAGTAGCAGCTGGCAGTTCAGACAGAACGTGAGCTCTCTGTTTGCCACAGCCTAACCACAGCCTGCCTCACTCTGTGCTTACCATGTTGCTACTGTAGGCACTGGTTTGCTAAAAATACCTGGAGGCATGTTTTTTTTCCTTTTTTTTATAACAAAAAAAAGAAGAAGGAAAGAAACTGTAAACTTGAGATTTAAACAGTTAAAAATATCCAACATTGAAAATGCAAAAAGATGAGCATAACCTTGGGGGCACCTCAGTCTGTTGGGGTTCTGACTCTTGGTTTCAGCTTGGGTCTTGATCTTGGGGTCCTGGATTAGGCCCCATGTTGGACTCCACACTGGGCTTGGAGCCTCCTAAAAAAAAAAGATGAGAGTAACTTTAGTAGTACAATGTCATTTAAAAATATGGAACTTACTAGTGCTAACCTTTTTGTAGCACCCTGATCCTCACAGCATCCTGGGGAATAAGATAACAATTACATACTCATTTCTCCAAGGAGAAAATTGAATATTCATGAGGCTCATTAATTTGTCCAAAATCACAACCGCTAAGTGTTGCAGCTGAGGTATATGGCAGCTTCAGGTGTTAGAGTAACACTGTCCACTGGAAGTGTCTGCGGTGACAGAGATGTTCTGTGTATCTGGTGTCCCATGTGGTAGCCTCCAACCACATGCTGCTACCGAGTACTTGAATGTGGGTTGGAACGGAGCGACTGAATTTCTAAAATTTTATATAATTTTTATTAAATTGAAATAACCATGTGTGATTGGTGACTATTTTATTGGGCACTGCGGGGCCCTAGAGGTCTTCTTTTCTTCATCATCTTGTCTGTGTATTCATCAGTCTTATTCTGTTTAATAAAACTCATCAAGAAGGGGCACCTGAGTGGCTTCGTCGGTTAAGCATTGGACTCTTAGTTTTGGCTCAGGTCATGATCTCGTGGGTGGTGAGATTGAGCCCTGCTTTGGGCTCACCACTCAGCAGGGAGTTGGCCAGATTCTTTTCCTCTGTCCCTCTCTCCACTTTCACTTTCTCTCTCTGTCTCTCTCTCTCTCAACTAATTAAGTAAATCCTTTTTAAAAAAGAAAAGAAAAACCGATTTCTGTAAGGGGCCCCTGGGTGGGCAGTCATTTGAGCCTCCGACTCTTGAGTCTGATTTCAGGATCATGGGATTGAGTCCCACATCAGCTCCATGCTTAATGCAGAATCTGCTAAAGTTTCTCTCTTCCTCCCTGTTCTTTCTCTCTCTCTCTCAAATAAATAAATAAATCTTCAAAGAGAGAGAGAGAGAGGGATTTCTGTAAGGTTTTCTTCAGTTACGTCCCAGTGGCAAGCATCCATTCCATGAGGAGTTCAAGATATATTGAATATTTTCTATATCTGCATAGATTTTCCTCCATAAGGGTTTTTTTAAGATCTTATTTATTTATTTGACACAGAGAGAGAGAGATCACAAGTAGGCAGAGAGGCAGGCAGAGAGGGAGGGGGAAGCAAGCTCCCTGCTGAGCAGAGAGCCTGATGTGGGGCTCGATCCCAGGACCCTGAGATCATGACCTGAGCCCAAGGCAGAGGCTTAACCCACTGAGTCACCCAGGCGCCCCTAAAGGTTTTGATTATATACAGTAGTGGTTGGGGTTTGGGGTTTTGTTTTGTTTTGTAACAAAGTTAGGGGGAGGGACCCACTAGTTCTTATATAAAGAATCTCAAGATTCCTAACGGATAAAGAGCATAATTCAAGTTGAGTTTAGACATCAAAGAAGGTGACCAGGACAGTTTCCTTTCCTGATCTTTTCTTATGGTCTAGGATACAAGTGATTGTTATGGAATCATGGAGGAAACTGAACATTCTCTGATGCTTAGCTGGTCTCATTTGGACCAGAGTGACTTTCAGAAAGGTGGCTGTTAGCTAACCTCTCTGTCAGTTAACATATATCATTAAATCTCAAATGGAAATGATTTAAGACACATCCTGGTTTCAGAGACCTTAAAACATGAGAGAGGGGTTCCATCTTAGAACTGGTGAAATATGGTTTGACAGTGGGCTTCATCTCCATTTTGGTCAGCCTATATATAACCAGAGACAGCGTTGAGATGCAAATATTAACTCCTGCTTTGCCCTGTGGTGAATTAAACCATTCCGTTTGGCTGTCCCCTTCCATACTACCTTATGCTGAATAAGTTTAATTAATGGAAGACTTTCTCTTGGTTAGGAATAGGTTTAAGGTCTTGCCCGGTAACAATTTGATCACCATATTTACTTCTTTAAACATCCTTCTACCCCCGTCAATGCAGACAAGAGTATTTTATTATCATGAAGACTACCAGCACAAGCTTGGCCAATCACCTTCTAGCATACAGGCAATTCTGCAGCACTCCTTTTTAGAATACCACATGCTGTAACTCATAGTATCATATTAGTCATCCAGATAGACCATTTGTTTTTAAATACCGAAGTGTTTACCTGAATTTTCCCCCTTTTCATTTTCCTGCCCCACTTCACCAGTCCATTGTCACTGCAGTGACAGATTTACTTACATGCCTTGGTAGTCTCACTTTCTGTTATTTTAAAAAATATGTTCCTATGTCTCCATAATGGTATTCTTAAACATCTTAAAATATTAGTTGTTATGGAGCAGGTTCGTGTCTTTATTTTTCATTATGTTCTCTTGAATCTTGCCTTTATTCAGACTTTGAAGTACTTCAGCACTTCTAAACTCCTGCCCTAAAATTTCTGTACCAGTCTCACTCTCTGGAAACTGAGCATGCCTTCTGAAATCTTAACTGCCCTTGAAAGTAATTTTGGAGTTTGAATCTTTAAATATGGAAGTGTTTCTTGCCCACAATGGAGTCTGGCACCTAATGGTTACCATTTCGGACCCTGCTGTGAAAAGTTCCCAAATACAAGCCATTCAAAGTTAACACTTAATGTAAAATGCATGGGTTAGTGAATATCATTTATTATGTAGTAACAAGGAGTCCTAAGTGCTTTGGTAAATGTATTGGTTTGAACCATATAAAATTGCTGACATTTGACCATTCTGATCTACCAAAATTAGAAACTTCACATGATCCATCCTAATATTATAGGTTTGGACAGTCTCCGCTTATTTAAACCACTTTCTCTACTTTTGCTGTTTTCTCTTATTTTTTCCCTCAGTTAGTAGTTTTCATCCAGCAGCCTTCTCCTTGCTACTACCCTTTTCTATTTCGCAGTTCATAACATTTTTTCTAGTGCTCTTCTCTTGTCAACTAATTGCCCAAATCTATTTAGCTTCAGAATTAGTAGCACAAAGAAGGCAAGTTGCGTAGTACCTCTGATGCAGTCAATACTTAACCATTTCAAGTGTTTGACCTGTTTTGAGATTTTCATTATCCTAAAAGATTAGTGTCATTGAATACATTTATTGCCCCATAAATAAGCCACCATAGGTCCCTACTTCCCAAATGGAAAAGGCGAAAGGTAAAAATGCTACCTTTTTGTTCAGTACTAACAGAGGCCATGCTATGTGATCTCTTATGAATTATGACATGATTTTGCTAAAGCATCTCTGGAGAATACAGTTAACTAAACACACACCCGTTGGTATATTCAGCTTTCACTTAACTGAATGTAAATTAGTAAATCCCTGTAGTTTTTGTAACATTTTACTGTCTTGGGGGTCTTTACCTTAAAAAAGAAATGTAATCTATTACATTTATTAGAAGCAAGAGAGATATCAACCATCACTTGGTTTGCAACGAGAAATTGTACCATTTAGGGGCGCCTGGGTGGCTCAGTGGTTAAAGCCTCTGCCTTCGGCTCAGGTCATGATCCCAGGGTCCTGGGATCGAGCCCCACATCTGGCTCTCTGCTCAGCAGGGAGCCTGCTTCCCTTCCTCTCTCTGCCTGCCTCTCTGCCTACTTGTGATCTCTGTCAAATAAATAAATAAAATCTTTTTTTAAAAAAAGAAATTGTACCATTTATATCTCTGTCCTCTTGTATTTGTAATTTTTCCTAATTTACAGGGGTATATAATGACTGTTCATGATTCAAACTCATCCATATTTTTGTCGTTAGGAATTTGCCATTTTCATTTGAAGATTTGTCAGTAGTAGTTGGTTATGTCAAGTAAATAAAAAAATTAAAATCCCTATTATTGAACTACTCAACCCCTTACATGTGGTAATGCTACTCTTGCCCCATAATCTGCTAAATAGACATGATTTTCCCCATTTTACAGATGTGAAACTAAGGTCAGCTTAAATTATTTCCTAGGATGGTTATCTAAATCTAGGGACAGACCCATAATTGAAACCAGGGGCCAGCTGACTCCGAAGACTTTAACCCCACCCATCACTCCACTCTTCCTCTATGGCATACTTCCTAGCTATTTAAAAACTATCCATTTCAGGGGCGCCTGGGTGGCTCAGTGGGTTAAAGCCTCTGCCTTCGGCTCAGGTCATGATCCCAGGGTCCTGGGATCAAGCCCCGCATCGGGGTCTCTGCTCAGCGGGGAGCCTGCTTCCTCCTCTCTCTGCCTGCCTCTCTGTCTACTTGTGATCTCTATCTGTCAAATAAATAAAATCTTTAAAAAAAAAACTATCCATTCACTGTGGTGCATCTCATACTATATATTATTGTCCTATATTTTGTTATAAGTTTGTTATAAATTATAAGTTTGTTATAAGATACTCACTGATCAGATACACTGATCAGATACTCACTGATCCATCAGGGAAATGCAGATCGAAATTACAATGGGCTATAAACTCACAACTGTCAGAGTGGCTAAAATCAACAACCTGAGAAACAGTAGGAGTTGGCAAGTATGTGGAGAAAAGGGAACCCTCTTTCACTGTTGGTGGGAATACAAACTGGTGCAGCCACTCTGGAAAACAGTGTGGAGGTTCCTCAGAAAGTTTTAAAAAAAAACTACCCTATAATCCAGTAATTGCACAACTAGATATTTACCCAAGAACATAAAAAACCCTAATTCAGAGGGATACATACACCCTGATGTTTATAGCAGCATACCTACAATAGCCAAATCATGGAAAGAGACCACATGTCCATTGACAGATGAATGGATAAAAAAGATGTGGTTAAAAGAGAGAGATGGGGTGTGTGTGTGTTACACACGTGCATACACACACACACATGGAATATTACTCAGCCGTAAAAAGAATGAAATCTTGCCATTTGCGGTGACATAAATGGAGCTAGAGAGTATAATGCTAAGAGAAATAATTCAGAGAAAGACAAATGCCATATGATTCTACTCACGTGGAATTTTTTTTTTTTTGTATGTGTAATGTAAGAACCAAAACAAATGAGCAAAGAGAAAAAGAGGACAGGATGGGAGGTGCAAACCAAGAAACAGACTTAACTCTAAAGAACAAACTGCTGGTTACCAGAGGTGAGGTGGGTAAGGGGATGGGTGAGACAGGTGTTGGGCACTAAGGAGGGTGCTTGTGGTGGAGCACCGGCTGCTGTATGGAAGCGTTGGATCACTTTATTGTACACCTGAAACTAATATTACACTGTATGTTAACTGGAATTTATTTTATTTTATTTTTTTTTTTAAGATTTTATTTATCTGACAGAGAGAGATCACAAGTGGGCAGACAGGCAAGCAGAGAGAGAGAGAGAGGAGGAAGCAGGCTCCCTGCAGAACAGAAAGCCCGATGTGGGACTCGATCCCAGGACCCTGAGATCATGACCTGAGCTGAAGGCAGAGGCTTAACCACTGAGCCACCCAGGTGCCCCTTAACTGGAATTTAAATAAAAACTTAAACGGATAAACATAAGTTTAGATGCAAAACAAAACAAATATTTACTGATGGCCTACCATGTACCAGACGTCCTGTGGCATATTCTACAGGAGAGAGAGAAGATAATTTCAGACAATAAGAACCCCTACTGGGACAATATAAAAGGGGATGGTTTAACGGATACAAAGTTCTTTGTAAGGAGGTGGCATTTGAGCTGAGACCTGAATGACAAGAAGAAACCAGCCATTGGAACCTCTGCAGACAGGATATTCTAGACCAAGGGCAAGGTGAAAGGGCCTGGGCTTTCAACAGCAAGGGGCAGGTGCAGCTGGAGTAGAACAAGGAGAGAGTAATAGAGATGAAGCTGAAGAGTTAGGCACGGGCTACATCCCAGGTCAGCGGTATAAATAGTATTCTGGGCACATTGGCAAGCTCTTCAAGGCTTTTAAAAAGGGGGAGTGGCATAATCTGATGTATGACTTAGAAAACTCTGGCTACTGTTTGGTAAGTGACACTGAATTGTTTGTATTTCCACCGCTTTTGGAAGGCTCTCTCTACCAAGTGTCCAGCTCCAGGAAATACCCCATGTTTTCCCTCTGGAAGTGACACACACAGACTTTGAGGAAAATGCTGAAGCCTAGAAAATTGTGTATTAACTAGGGAGAGTTTAAAGCCCCACAACTTGAAAAGGTGACGGGGATAACCAGCCTCATTCCTCTCAGCGTGGTGTTTGTTGCAGGCTGTGCACACCTGGAGTGGGACAGTGGCTACCTTTGTGAAATGTGTTGCCCCATACTTAGGGTAGGGATGGCAATCAGGAATCGTGTTTGTATACACGTTCTTGCTAGATAGTAATAATCAGTGTTGGAGAACCATCCACATTGGTTCCAAGTGCCCTCTTATTTATAAGTATTACGAAGACGCCCTTTTGATTTTCTTTTTTTAATATATATATACATTTGAAATAGGTCATTGGCTTTTTAAAAATTAAATCTATCTTTTACTTAAATACATCTTTTGAACTTTGGAGTGTGAGGGTTGAATTTTTTGGTGAGGACGTAATCGTTTGGGTTTGTTTTTGATTACTTTAAGAAATGCTTCCAGCAATAGTAGAAAATATTAATTCCTTTAAAAATCTGGCGGTGTTGTTAGATCCACATTTGCTTTTCTGTGTTTTTGTGAACAACTGATCAAATTAGATTCGGCACTCTTGGCTTGTGGTGATTTGAAATTGAAATGGAATATATTAAAGCAGCCAACCACACTGATTACATTGCAAGCCTCATTTAATTTCATACATTCACACATTACAGTGAAAGGCGGCTTTTTTTAATGCGTGATTGTGACTATACATTGAGCAACTCCAAAGGTCATCTGTAATGGGTGCATAATTTGTTAGTGTTAGATATCTGATTTATGGTAGGTGTTCCTCAGCCTGATTTGTTCTAGTAGTAAATATGGTGAGCATCAAGAAGTGTAATCTCTAAGAAGTTCAGCTTGTCGCATTTGGCGGTATTGTCTTATTCTTCATTGGTCAGTAGACCACAGTAAATCACAGAATAGCTGTCATCCTCAAATCACGGAAGTGCTGGTACTGCACTCCGATTGCACAGGGGTTAAATGAGCTATTCTTTCTAAGAGGGCAGGCTGGCCCAGGTTAAGGTGATAAGAGTATTACCGGCTCAGCTAACAGCTCTTGTTCACAGCTACTTGAGCCTTACTCCCAAAAAGTTTGTAAAAGGACTTTTTCGGCTTCACAAGAGCAAGAACATTTGTGAGTTTGCTCTTTTTATCCGCTTTCCCCCTCCTATCAGTGAGTTCTAACTTCATTTACTCTGTGCTTTTCTGTGTGACAGCCACTGTGGGGGGGCCCAGAGATCCAGAGCATGATTAGGGCACAGTCTCTGCCCTCGAGAAGAGGTCGGTCAAATAGAGCCATTTGTCCCACCGTGCCGATGTTATGACGTGAAATGGCTTTAATGCTGTCAGTGACTCAGGATCACGGCTCACTTCAGCCAGCCCCCATTGTTCCAAACTTGATCACAAGTTGGGCTGAGTACTGCGCTCTGAGAAAAAAGCCGTGAGTTGCTTTTTGAGGACTGGCCTGTAGTGTTGCCTTTTATTCTGTTCACGATAGTAGAGACATGTTCATGTTGATTTGATGTTACTTGCAGTTTAAGATTTGTTCAGAGATGTGTGGATTTGTTTTGGTGGGCTTTGATCAGCCAGTTTGTTATTTTTCTCCTCTCAATAACAAAAGGCTCCTAAACCATTTTTAAAAGCTTTATTATTGAAATTCCTGAATGGCTGGGGGGTGGAGAATAAAAGGAATATTCTACCCAACTCCTATTGAAGGAGTTATTTTTAAAGCTTTTTTTTCCCCACCTCACAGATTTATCTTTTTGTGTGTATGAGAACTGTTTAAGTTCTACTCTCTTAGTGAATTTCTTTTCTACAATACAGTGTCCACTATATGTCCACTGGATCCTCATACCTTATTCATCTTATAGCTGCAAGTTTGTACCATTCTACCAAGTTCTCCCTGTTTCAACCCCTAGCAACTATTTTTCTTTGTTTCTATGAGTTTGATGTGGTTTTGGTTTTTTGCTTTTAGGGTTTCTTTTTTTTTTGTTTCATTTTTTGGTATTTTTTTAGATTCTACATATAAGTAACACCATGCTGTATTATTAGTCTTTCTCTGGCTTATTTCGTTTAGCATAATGCCTTCATGGTCCATTCATGTCATCGCACATGGCAGGGTTTCTTTTTTTTCTTATGACTGAATAATAGACCACATTTTTATCTAGTTATATATGGACAGATAGGTTAGATTATTTCCATGTCTTGGCTATTGTGAATAATGAAAACTTTTAAAAATATAACTCACGATTTCCTAGGAAATTCATTCCATTGCGAGGAGCAAAATAGACTTTAGAGGTTAATGTAACAAAAGAAATAAAAATCGAAGGAGGATTGAAACAGAGCTGTGTTCCTACTCTGCATTCTATGTAATTCTAGTTCTACTAGTATTCCCTATCCCCCTGACCAAAGAAGTTTAGAAACTGCTTTTTTTTTTTTTTTTTTTTAAGATTTCATTTAGGGGTATCTGGGTGGCTCAGTGGGTTAAGCCACTGCCTTCGGCTCAGGTCATGGTCTCGGGGTCCTGGGATCGAGCCCTGCATCGGGCTCTCTGCTCAGCGGGGAGCCTGCTTTCCCCCCCCCACCCTCGCCTGCCTCTCTGCCTACTTGTGATCTCTGTCTGTCAAATAAATAAAAAGTAAAATCTTTTAAAAAAACAAAACAAAAGGGACGCCTAGGTGGCCCAGTTGGTTAAGCGGCTGCCTTAGGCTCAGGTCATGATCCTGGCATCCTGGGATTGAGTCCCACATCGGGCTCCTTGCTCAGCAGGGAGCCTGCTTCTCCGTCTGCCTCTGCCTGCCACTCTGTCTGCCTGTGCTCACTCTCTCTGACAAATAAATAAATAAAATCTTTTTAAAAAATAATAAAAAATAAAAAACAAAACAAAAACAAAAAAACAATCTACCAGGCACCAGGCTTACTGTTTCTTTCTTTTTTTTAAGATTTTATTTATTTATTTGACAGAGATCACAAGTAGGCAGAGAGGCAGGCAGAGAGAGGGGGGGAAGCAGGCTCCCCGCTGAGCAGAGAGCCCGATGCGGGACTTGATCCCAGAACCCTGAGACCATGACCTGAGCTGAAGGCAGAGGCTTTAACCCACTGAGCCACTCAGGCTCCCCTCTCTGTGTATTTATCTGGTTACAGGAATAGTTTGAGAAATACCAGAATCATATTCTAGCAGTTGTCTATTCTCTTTTACTTTTGATTAATAAATAGTAGAAATTCAGGTCTGTACTGTCCCCTGAAATACTTTACACAATTTTTATTCAACATCTTTTATGTGCTTTGTCATTGTGAGAGGTAAAAAATAAGTGTCAGTGTGGGCCTGATTGAACACTGAGTGATGAAGTAGGCCCCTGACCATAAGACAGCACTAAACCATGTGGAAAAGTCTTTGGCAGCAACAGAAGTATCAACACAGCTCCGATGTCCTACATTCCGGTTGCCTAGATATGTTGATAAAAAGCCAAAAAAGTATGGAAGAAGCAAGAGGGGACTAAGCACATAGGCAAAAAATGGCCAGGAGGAAAGACATACTTAGCACCCATGAAGTAGAATTAATAGTAGTGATGGAATGAGGACCAGGAGGACAACTGCAACAAAGAGGCCAGCATCTGGCTGGGTGAGAACAGACAGCACCTGCACCTATGACATCATGTCGCCTAGGTGTTTTGGATGTTGCCAGCTCCCAGACCACAGGACTCATGGACACTGTCATATCACACATAAGGCCATCAGCTGAGATAGTTTAACATTTTAACAGTGCACCATGCTCTCCAGATGTGGGGAATCACAGACTCACACGGCTTTAGGGACTACATGAGAAAACTAATACAGCAGGTCACCTGGAGGAAAAATCAGTGATTGGGACCATTGTATAACATGTGTTTTCATACAGAAAACATAAGCTCTGTTTTACCACATACTTTGGTTTTTAAAGGGGAGCCAGAAATATGGATGTTTCTGGAATTACTTTGTTTTTAAGCTTTGGCTCCAGTTGTTTTTTTTTTTTAAGATTTTATTTATTTGACAGACAGAGATCACAAGTAGGCAGATAGGCAGGCAGGGTGGGAGGGAAGCAGGCTCCCTGCCAAGCAGAGAGCCCGATGCAGGGCTCGGTTTCAGGACCCTGAGATCGTGACCTGAGCCGAAGGCAGAGGTTTAATGCACTGAGCCACCCAGGTGCCCCTTGGCTCCAGTTTTTATTTCATCTTGTTATGTTTAATAAACACCAGGGGATACTGGGTGAGAATGTGTGAACTCTCCTACATTTGCTGAAAGTAAGAAGTTGTTATAAAAAATCTTGCAGTATCTAGTAAAGTTGACGTGCACACATGACCTATCAGTTGCAATTGTCCATATATACCCTAGAGACCCTCTTACACCACGCTCACAGAGACTTGTAGGATGAATATCTCGGCATTGTTTCAGACTGTCCCCCAGATAAGCAAGTTGCAGATAGCAAAGCGCATATGGAATGTTCTCTGTGAATTTTATAAACAATGCTAGGACAGCCTCCGTGTACTGTTTATGCTTACACAGAACACACAGCAAGGAGACACATCACTTGCAGGAGAGTTGTTACCTACAGGAAGGAGGGTTGGGAAGCCAGATGTACTAGGAAGTCATTGAACATTTTAAGCAAAGAAAGGATATGACATAATGGCTTTTTTAAAGAGGTCACTTTGGGGCACTTGGGTGGCTCAGTCGGTTAAGCATCTGCCTTTGGCTCAGGTCATGACTCCAGGGTCCTAGGATCGAGCCCTGGATCAGGCTCCCTGCTCAGTACGGAGTTTGCTTCTGCTTCTCCCTCTGCCCCCACCCCACTTGTGTACATGCTCTCTTCCCACCCGCCAAATGAATAAATAAAATCTTTAAAAAAAAAAAAAAGAGGTCACTTTGACCACTCTATGGACAATGTACTGTAGGAGAACTAGAGGGTAAGCATGGAGAGCAGGTAGAAGGTGTTAAAGTGGGAGAGATGTAGCTTGAATTCTTCACAGTGTAAATGTACCTCTAAGCCAGGGTTTCTCAACCTTGGCACTGTGGGCATTTGGCGCTTTGTCATTCTTTAATGTAGGGAATGTCCTGTGCACTGTAGTAGGCATAGCAGCATCTCTGGCCTCTACCTACTACACACCAGAAGCAATCCTCACCTCCCAGTTGTGGCAACCAAAAATGTTTCCAAATGTCTCAGTTAAGAACCACTAGTCTACACGCAGTGTATTACTGTGAATTCCAAGTGTAAATTTCCAGTCCATATATAAGCCACCCAGGCTGAGCTTAAATAAGTTGGGGGATTTTGTGGAGGAGGGAAGATTTGAGGTAGTCTCTGCAGGCAGCTAGAATACATACAGACTTCCCAGAGACACTACATCTTGAGTGTTTTAGAACAGAAAATAGAAAGCTTTTCCTTAATTGTATATTCCCCTCTAGTTTACGCCCTGCCCCTGCTTCTCCAAGACTTCCGAGATGCTTGCAAGAGGTCTGTTCATTGGCTGCCTGGGTGGCTCAGATGTTGTATATGCCTTGGGCTCAGGTCATGATCCCAGGGTCCTGGGATCAAGCCCAGCATCAGGCTCCCTGCTCAGCGGGAAGCCTGCTTCTCCCTCTCCCACTCCCCCTGCTTTGTTCCCTCTCTCGCTGTGTCTCTCTCTGCCAAATAAATAAAATCTTTTTTAAAAAAAGAAAAAAGAGGACTATTCATCCACTCTTTATTTCCATAGCTTTTAGTTCAAGCAACAGCTCTCTTGCTAACACCAGGGTCCCCTCCAAATCCAGGGGAATCTTTCCAGTCCGTCTTTATGTTACCGTCACCTTCACTCCCTCAATTGTTTTCTTTTCTTTTTTTTTTTAATTTATTTATTTGAGAGAGAGAGAGAGATCACAAGTAGGCAGGGAGGCAGGCAGAGAGAGAGGGGGAAGCAGGCTCCGTGCTGAGCAGAGAGCCCGATGCGGGACTCAATCCCAGGACCCTGAGATCATGACCCGGGCCAAAGGCAGAGGCTTAAGCCACTGAGCCACCCAGGCGCTCCCTCAATTGTTTTCTGCTCTTAAAATGTTATTTCCTTACGAAATAAAAAATGTAAACCACAGTTCATGTATAGGAATATTAATCTCCACATTACTGAAATTTGAAAATATGTGCCTCCTCTGCTTCATAAAATAGTACACAGCCATTAAAACCCACTTTTACAGAAATGTATCATGTACAAGGAAGCATTACAGTGTGGATTAAGAAAACCAGGTTTCAAATTTTTGCAGTCAGTATACTCTCACCCACACTAACACACATGTATTTATGCACATGAGTTTAGCAAAAGGCTGGCAGGGAGTGCACTGAGATGTTAGCATTCGTTTCCTGACAGGCAGTGTGTTACTTTAATAATCCGCAAGGAGAGTGGTGTACTGAAAACACTGGCTTCTCCAGTTTCCTGCATTCTCTTCCCTCTCTGTGCATTCTTCAGGCATCCTCTCATCTGTACCCTACACACTGAGAATTCCCAAAGCTGACCCTCCACCCATCCGGTCCTGTTTCAGACTGACTTAAGACTCTACCTGGTGATGTTCTGCTGTGTCCACTTGGATGTCCCAGGAATATCTCTCAAAAATAAGCATGTCCCAAAGTGAATCTGTTTCATCCCTCTTTCCCTGTGAGCTTTCCTTTTGCCTTTCCTGTCCCAGTCAGTGGCATTCACCATTTGTCCCGTCACCTAAGTTAGAAGGCATCCTACCCTTCTTTGCTCCTTCCTCCATATCCAGCCCACTCCAAGATTTGTGAGCTGATTCTGCCTCTGAGTCCATCCCGTAGCACTCTCCCTCCCCCCCCCCCACTTTCACTCGCTACCCTTTAGTTTAGGTGGTGCTCTAAATAAGATTCCTAGACAAATCCTACTGGTCTTTCCGCTTCTAGACCAGTTCTGTCCAACATGGTAGCCACTAGCCCCATGTGGCTTTTGAGCACTTGAGATGTGTTGTAAATGGCAAATACACTTCATTAATATTCTTGTATTGATTCCATGCTGAAATGATAATATTTTAGAGGCATTGGATTAAATGAGACATACTGTTGAAATCTTCCTTGCCTGTGTTATTTTAGGGTTTTTTTTTTTAATGTGTCCACCAGAAAATTTCAAATGTCATACGTGGCTTGCATTATCTCTCTAATGGATCCTTAGGCATCTGACTGCACCCCCCCCAACTTTGATTTGTTCTCTGCACTGCTGCCAGAATATGCTGAAAACCAGACTCCCCTAGCTAAAAATCATTTGAAGTCCTTTGGGATAAAATGTAAGATTAGTTCAGCACACACTGCCTTCCCTAAAGGCATTTGGTTCAAAAACTTTTGAAACACTGCTGTCCAAACAAAGTATCCAGCTAGATTGAGCAGGTAGGTTGGCAGCTTTCAACCCCTAATCTAATGACTGTCATCTCTGTGGCACCTCTGCCTTCAAATACTCAATAGCTATTAGACAGTTGGTACACTGTAAGTAGATGTAAAGAGAGCCCTGTATCAATGCTGCATTGGTACTGAACAGAAATTTTAAGACAAGCCATTAAGGGACAACCACATTCCTAATGCTCCTTTTGAAAATTCTCTGCTGGGTTCTGCACCTTGTCCTAGTGGACCAGATGTTTGAGTGGGTGTTCTGAAGAGGTGGAAGTGGCGGTGAGGATCTAGCCTCCACCTACAGGAGGTGATGGTGGGCGAACCAAGTGGGAGGAGAAACCCCAGTGTATTGATCGTGCCAGAAGGATTAGATGAAAAGCTACAAGGTCTGAAAATTTGGTGTTTATGAGATGATCTGTCTTTGGGAGGTGGGGGGGGGAACCATAAACAGGAGGATGTTGGATAAAATGGCAGAACAAAAAACGGGTTGTATAAATTTATTAGTATTTAGTACAAATACTAAATAAACTTATAATTAAAATAGCTGTCAGGGCACCTGGGTGGGTCAATCAGTTAAGCATCTGCCTTTGGCTCGGGTCATGATCCCAGGGTCCTGGGATCAAGTCCTCCACTGGGCTCCTTGCTACCCCTCCCCGCTGCTCATGATCTCCCTCTCTCTTTTAAATAAATAAATAAAATCCTTTAAAAAAAATTTTTAAATAAATAAAACAGCCGTCTCCTAACTCTGTTTTGGCCATCTGGAATGTGTCTTATTTGTCCATCAGTATATGTCTAGGATGGCTGACAGACTAAGAGAACCATAGCTGAGGATATTTACCAAGGTGGAGGTTGCTAGGTTGTGTTCTCATGGGCATGATTTGATACATATACAATACTGTGACAGCCATCTAGACAGAACTAAAGTTCTTTTCACGTACTGAAATACTGTTTTTACTTTGGCTTTGATGTTGAACCACTATCAGAGGTTTGATTTTTCTATCACTGTGTTACTTTTCCTTCCTCAGAGGACTGTGATATGTTGCATGTTCAGAGAAGGGTATCTTCAGCTTCCTCATGGGGTAGTAGCACATTTTTAGGGGAGACATACTTGCTAGAAGTTTGCTGCTAGTTACTTCTTCCATAACCCTGTGACTGAGCTGCCATAAAGATGCCTCCTGCACAGCTCTTTCTTTCTTCCCACAGCAAAACTGTAACCTCAGGAACATTAGTCTATGGTTTGCTCAGTTCCATTTCTGTGTTTTTTTCCCATCTTGTTTCAGTGGTGTCTTATGTGCCCATAACACTTCTGCTCCTGCCTCCCTCCCAGCTTCTAAAATAAGGATAAGCGCTCTGTTTGCACTTTTTAGAAAGATAAAAATGAAAAAATTCATTTGTACTGTGATTCTATTCCTCTTTCCAAGCTTACTTGTATTGTCAGTCTTCACTGTTTTATGTTGAAGGAACGTCAGGCATCAGCAAGTAGGTGACAGATCACATTTGGAGCAAGGATACTTCCCTGTTCCTAAAATCACGTATACACAAAAGTGCCCTTAAGGCCAACCCTAAAAGCACACCTGACTTATTTCCTCTTAGGGTTCCCCAGGAGAGTGAGAATGGACCTCTTCTCTAATTCTCCTCAAACAAGCAAGATGCCTCATTCCTGACTAGGGCTCCTCCTGACCCTCCCTAGAACCAAAAACAAGTTTTACCTCCGCACAGCCAACCCTCCAGCAGAGGTTCTGTACCTCAGATACCCAGTAAATCCCCTAACCTGGGAGCTTAAAAAAAATCCAAAAGCCCTAGGGGCGCCTGGGTGCTCAGTGGGTTAAAGCCTCTGCCTTCGGCTTGGGTCATGATCCCAGGGTTCTAGGATCGAGCCCCACATCGGGCTCTCTGCTCAGCAGGGAGCCTGCTTCCCCCTCTCTCTCCCTTGCCTGCCTCTCTGCCTACTTGTGATCTCTGTCAAATAAATAAATAAAATCTTTTTTTAAAAAATCCAGAAGCCCAGGCCACACCCCAGACCACTTAGATCTGACTCTGGCTGGGACCTAGGCATCAGTATACTTTAATGTCAGTGCGTGCTATGGTTGAAAACCACTGCTTTAAAGGTCTTTGTTACCTTCATGCCTCTCCGAGCTGGTGCCTGGACTTAAAGTTTTAGAGAATATGGCCCTTAGGTTCCATAGGGGAAGAGCATTATATTGTTTGTCATGACTAACTGTAATGCTACCACCCACTGACAGCTGTCATTTATTGATCAGTTACATGTCAGGCACTCTACTGTCTCTCTGTATGTTGTCTTCATGTTTTTACTGCATCTTTATATATATTATATTTACTTTTTGTACTTTATTCTTTTTTACTATGTTTATTCTTAACTACGAAATGGTTCTTATTATTACCATTTCACAGAGAGGAAAAGGAAGTGTTAGGAAGGATAGGTGATGTGGTCAGAATCACACAACCAGTAAATGAGGGGAAACCTGATAATGTGGGTCACATGTTAGGTTGAGAACAAAGAAGAAAAATCTGTAGAACAAATAGTTTGTACGCTAATTACAATTATGCCAACAGTTTACCATTTGTGCCTGATTACAATATATCACAATAATGATTATGATTACAAATACTGTTAAACAGATAACATTAACTTGGGCAAATTTCTTTTGATTATAGCATAGCTCAAATCTTTATTTAATGAATAGCTAGTAATTATAGCTAATATTTTATTGAGTATTTACTATACACTAGGCATCAGAGCAGGTACTTTATGTATATTTCATTTAACCATACTGAAGAAAAGAACACTCCCAAGTTCTGTACTATGATTTTCCCTATTTTACGGAAACATAACTGACATAGAACATAATGATTTTTTCTGCGTATGTATCTCAAAATGCCTATCACAGCAAGTTTAGTTAACATCCACCACTACACATAGTTAACACTTTTCTTTTCCTGTGATGAGAACTTTTAAGATCCACTCTCTTGGCTACTTTCAGGTAGACAACACAGTAGTGTTTAGAGTAGAAGAGACTGAGCTTAGGGGAAATTGAGTAGCTTATGTGGTAAATGGCACATCAGCATCCCAGTATGTGGGACTCAGACCATACTCTCCAGCCCTTCCCAGTTCCAGGTCCTTGTTTAATAAGCTGTAAATTAATACCACGCTTCAGCGTGCTCCGCCTTTACACTTCCTACCGAGGTGGAACGGTTGTCCATTTGAAACTGATACCATGGCCTGTGAGGCGGTTACAATTATTTTATAAAAGCCTACAAGAGTTTCCTTCTATGCTAGTAACAGTTATTGTTTTAAATATATGTGATAGTAGTCTCCAGAAATCTCGTTGTGTAAGAACAATTCCTACTCATTTTTTTCTTATTTCAATCACATAAAACCAACCTATCTTCTTAGATTTAAAAAACAAAACAAAACAGTAACTTCCAGGGGCACCTGGGTGGCTCAGTCAGTTAAGTGTCTGTCTTGGGCTTGGGCCATGATCTCAGGGCCCTAGCATCAGCCTGCTTGGGGCTCCCTGCTCAGTGGGGGGTCTGCTTCTCTCTCCCCTTTGCCCCTCCCTCCTGCTCATATGCATGTGCACTAATGCTCTCTCTCAAATAAATGAATAAAATCTTTTTTTAAAAAACCAGTAACTTCTAGAGTTACCTTAGTTCTTGAATTGTGTGTTTCAATAAGGAATGGTAGAATCTGTGTATATTTAAAATAATCATTTTGGGGATGTCTGGGTGGCTCAGTTGGTTGAGCATCCAACTCTTGGTTTCCACTCACGTCATGATCTTAGGGTCATGGGATTGAGCCCCATGTCGAGCTCCATGCTGGGCATGGAGCCTGCTTAAGATTCTTTCCCTCTGTCCCTCAGTCTCTTTTTCTTTCTCTCGCCTCTTCCTCCTCCCTCCATCTCTATAAACAAACAAACGTCTTGTATTAAAAATTGACCCCAAAGCATGCACATTAAAAGACTTGATTGATTAATAACAAACATTTTGGGGCGCCTGGGTGGCTCAGTGGGTTAAGCCTCTGCCTTCGGCTCAGGTCATGATCTCGGGGTCCTGGGATCAAGCAAGCCCCACATCGGGCTCTCTGCTCAGTGGGGAGCCTGCTTCCCCCTCCCCCTCTGCCTGCCTCTCTGCCTACTTGTGATCTCTCTCTCTCTGTCAAATAAATAAATAAAATCTTTTAAAAAACAAATATTTTATGAAATGTTTGAGGTAGGAGGCATTCAGTTTAAAAGATCATCTATGAAATAACGAAACCTGAACTTAGAGGACCCACAAATATCAGCATATTAGTATTACAAGAAAATAATTGGCATGTCTGATTCCAGTTCCTGGTGATGGAGAAAGCGTCACCTTCTCCCAGCCCTGGTTCAGTCACACGGTGTTGTAGGTGATCTTTTTGAAAGACTCTGTTTCATCTTTGTCCAACTGCTCTTTCAGGGGTTACACCCAGTGGAGAACCCATAGGCCTGGGGTTTAGAAAACCTGGATTCCTGTTGTATCTCTCTTAACTCTCTAATACTTTGTTCTGCTGTGAGGTTTCCAACCTTGCTCAAAGAGATGTTGCAGAATCAGGGCTAACTTAGTACTGCTTCAGTAATGCCGCTCCTTCATAGCATTAGTGTGTGTGTGTAGACTAAATAAGATACTGTATGTACATGGTTGAAGTCCAGTAAATGTGATGTGCTTGATGTATCGCGGTAAGTGTACAATAATACAGAATTCTTTGTAATCCTATATGGAATCCGTATAGTCTTTCAAAGATCCCTTAAAGCTCTTTTATTATGTCAGCAAAAAATCCCATCTGGAACCATATAGAACTAGATTGCACCTAATTTTCTCCCAAACTAGTAACTTCCTTCTCATTTGTTGTGTTTCGGTTTTTTGTTTTGTTTTGTTTTTTAAGATTTTATTTATTTATTTGACAGGGAGAGAGAGATAGAGAGGGAACACAAGCAGGGGGAGTGGGAGAGGGAGAAGCAGGCTTCCTGCTGAGCAGGAAGCCTGATGCGGGGCTCGATTCCAGGACCCTGGGATCATGACCTGAACCAAAGGCAGAGGCTTAACGACTGAGCCGCCCAGGTGCCCTGTTTCTGTTTTTGTTTCTGTTTTTGGCAGCATAGAACTCATTTTGCTGTTTGAATGTGTGTGTGCTGCTGTTACTCTGTGGGTGTGTCCTCTATGCTAATTTGAATCAAGTTTCTTCTGCTTTATGATCTGACGCAAGGGTTGTAAACTCAACCTCCTTCAATGATCAAATGTCAGGTTGTCATGTCATGGGAGGTATTGGTTTGCGGGGCTAGGGAATGCATGGCCCTACCCAGAGACATTCACATTATTTTTTGACATTCACATTAAAAAAAAAATTGAACACCATTAGGGGCACCTGGGTGGCCCAGTCAACCAGCTGAACATCAGACTCTTGGTTTCGGCTCAGGTTGTGATCTCAGGATCTTGGGATCCAGTTTGGGCTCCGGACTCAGCAGGGAGTCTGCTGGAGGATTCTTTCCCTCTGCCCCTTCCTTACCTCACCCCCACCCCCAAGGTGTGTCTGTCTTTCTCAAATAAGTGAATAAATCTTTTTTAAAAAAAAGAGTCCCTGGGGGCGCCTGGGTGGCTCAGTGGGTTAAGCCTCTCTGCCTTCGGCTCAGGTCCTGATCTCAGGGTCCTGGGATCGAGCCCCACATTGGGCTCTCCGCTCTGCGGGGAGCCTGCTTCCCCCTCCACCTCTGCCTGCCTCTCTGCCTACTTGTGATGTCTCTCTCTCTCTGTGTCAAATAAATTAAAAAAAAAAAAAAAAAAAGAGTCCCTGGTTCTTAGGAGAAACAAAAATATCAAAGAAAAGTCCTCTTTCCTCGATATTCTCATCTCCAGTTGACAATTCAAATAAGGAAAACTTTGAAACTATCTCACATAGCTTCTAAGGTGGCAAAAGGCTGATATTTAGTAATGGCTAACCAAAGTTTGTCTTAATAATTTAGGTATAATTTCCTAGAATTTATTATCGTATTTATACAACATTGTTCTCATTTGAGAAACTAGTAAGTTGGCTTTAAAATCACAGGATTGGGGGCGCCTGGGTGGCTCAGCGGGTTAAAGCCTCTGCCTTCGGCTGAGGTCATGATCCCAGGGTCCTGGGATGGAGCCCCACGGCGGGCTCTCTGCTCGGCAGGGAGCCTGCCTCCTCCTCTCTCTCTGCCTGCCTCTCTGCCTACTTGCGATCTCTGTCTGTCAAATAAATAAATAAAATCTTAAAAAAAAAAAAAGAAACACAGGATTGGGGCACCTGGGTGGCTCAGTCAGTTAAGCATCTGCCTTGGGCTCAGGTCATGATCCCAGGGTCCTGGGGATTGAGCCCCGCATCGGGCTCCCTGCTTCTCCCTCTTCCTCTGCTGCTCACCCTGCTTGTGCACTCTCGCTCTTGCTCTCTTTTTCTCTAAAATAAATAAAATCTTTAAAAAAATAAAACCACGGGAATGTATCTTTCTTGAAGTTTTTTAAAACACTTTGGTCCACCTTACTGGACTTCGAAACCTGCTTGAGCGGCGGCCTTGCTTAGTAAGGAAACAGTTCTTTTCACTGCCACGTGATGGAAGGTCTTTTCACATTCCCCAGCAGACAACTGCTCTAAGTGTGCCTCAGGTACATTCTTACTTTCTAAAGGGGAAAACAGGAAAAATATCACTGCCACCACCCCACTCCCATCACCTAAAAGCAAGTTTATTAGACAGCTAACAATCGTCTCTGGTCTGTTATACTTTACCCTTCAGGATTATCCAGTCCTTTTCTCCTTCCTTCCTTCCTTCCCTCCTTCTGTCTGTCTCTGTCTTTCCTTCCTTCCTTCCTTCCTTCCCTCCTTCCTTCCTTCTGTCTCTTTCTTTCTTTTGTCTTTCTTTCATTTATTTCATTCATTTCATTCATTTCTTTCATTTCATTTCATTTATGATGAATGCTTAATGTTATAAAAGCTACTTGGATGGTTTTGACGTCAGAGTTATAAAGTATGTTTTAAAGGGATAGCACTAATCTGGGTGAATGTTTGTAAGAGCAGCTAGATGACATGGCAAAGTCGGACAGCAATCATTTCTTCACTCCTGCCCCATTTCTTCTAAGCAGATACACTTAGGGTGCTTCTCAGTGATAGTATATATAAAGGATGGTCTCCAAAATGAGATTGGCAGCTTTAATTTGTTTGATATGTGCAATCATAGTCTGTGTTAAATTCAAAATGCTTGTCCAATCAAGGATTCAATATAGAAAAGAGGCAATAACAAGCATGCTGCACTCTGTAATAAAGAAATCTGTTGATTGAAAACAGTTTGTATATTTTGGAAATGATAGGGAATGTAATTGGTAAGAAAGAAAAGGATAAGGCTTCATAAATAATGGGAAATAGAGCATAGTTTTTACTGATAACACTAACTCGATTTAATAACGTTTTGGTGTTTAGTTTTTGTGTGCCAGAAAATAAGAAAGGTGGTTCCTTTCTTGTTACTCTAAATGTCATGTTTAATGGAGTGACTTTTTGTTTGGTACTTTGTTTCATTCTGTTTTTGTGGAGAGCATCTTTCACAGGTCTGATCTTAGGCAACGGTGGGTTATATGCGCTGTTCTTTAAGAACTTTCACAGAACGTCTTTCCTTTGTTTTCTCAACCAAGAAGACTAGGTATATATTTAACTCTTTTGCTTTTGTTGCTGTTACAAAGTTTTCCATGAATGTATATTCTTGTGGTGGAAAAGTTAAACAATAGAGAAGTGTACAGAGCAAATATAATGGTCCTCCATCACCCACGTCACTCCCACTCCCCTCCCTGAGGCTACCACGCTTTAGTGGGCATCCTTCCAGCACTTTTATACATGTATATCTGTGTAGATATTCATATGCAAATCATTGGCGGGGCTATACTATTAAGAAATGGGGCTTTGCTCTTCCTGCCATTTTCAAGTCTGCTTTTTGCACAGATATAAAAATATACATATATATCAAGTCACTCCCTGGAGGGCTGGTAATAGCAGCTTTGCACTAGAAACATGCTGTTATTACGGACACCAGCAGGTGTGTCTTGGGTGGGTTAGCAAGGGGCCTCTTCACAAAGCTCTGCCCCAGGGCACAAGCGTCCCTGTAGGGTTCTTCCACTCAGTTGGCTGGTTTCCAGCTTTTCTCTCTGAAGAATAAATTCTTTTTTTTTTTTATAAAGATTTTGTATTTATTTGTCAGAGAGAGAGGGAGAGGGAGCAAGCACAGGCAGACAGAATGGCAGGCAGAGGCAGAGGGAGAAGCAGGCTCCCCGCCAAGCAAGGAGCCCGATGCGGGACTCGATCCCAGGACGCTGGAATCATGACCTGAGCCGAAGGCAGCTGCTTAACCAACTGAGCCACCCAGGCGTCCCTGAAGAATAAATTCTTCAACAATTGGAACTTTCCCTCAACTAAATACCTTTAACAATACCCTTACCTGTCTTTTCTTAAATTTACCTTTTCTCCTTTTTTTAAAGTTCCTTTCCCCATTAATTTAAAATCCTGCACTTAGGGGCACCTGGCTGGCTCAGTCGGTAGAGTATGCAACTCTTGATCTCAGGATCATGAGTTCGAACCCCGTGTTAAAAATTAAAAATATAAAGTCCTGGAGCATCTGGGTAGCACAGTTGGTTGAGCGTCCAACTCTTAGTTTCAGCTCACATCATGATCTCAGAGTCATGAGATCAAGTCCCACATCAGGCTCCACACTCAGCACTGAGTCTACTTGGGATTCTCCTTTTCCCCCCTCCTGCTTATGCTCTCTCTCTCTCAAAATAAATAAAACCTTTTGTGAAAATACTACATTTAGACTTAGTAATCTCATTTTATATAAAAATCCAGCTATTCAGAAAGTTCTAACTAGAAATTTCCACTGTACTGTATTAGTGGGTGTTCGTAATGATAGAATACTATCTGACTCAGAAGAGACTTTGAGAATGTAAGTTATTAATATATGATACTGTATTACCATTTTAAAAATTGGCAAATGATCTTTTATTTCCCTTCCATTAACCATCCTGTTGAGGTGACCAGAATACTCAGTTCCCTGCATCCATTCTAAATAATCTGGACTTGGGAAACCCGGATGATGCAGTCGGTTAAGTGCCCGACTCTTGGTTTCAGTTCAGGTCGTGATCTCAGGGTCCTGAGATCAAGCCCAACCTCAGCACAGTCTGCTGAAGTTTCTCTCTCTCTCTCCCCACAAAGCACTCGCTCTCTCTGTCTAAAATAAATAAATATTTTCAAAATATTAATCAACTGCATGACTATATAAAGAATGAAATTACTAACCAACATTAAGTGCCACATTTAGTATATATTTTCAAATTAAGTATTCGCTGTAAGCAGAATCCATTTTCTTGGTAAGCTCTGTTTGTGTGGGACTGCATTTCTCCCTTGGCAAACACCTGGCAGTGTAGCACTTTTTAAAAAAAATTTTTTTAAGTTTTTTATTTATTTAAGTAGACTCTACACCCAACGTGGGGTTCAGAGTCACCCCCCCACCCCCCGCCAGGATCAAGAGTCACACGCTCTGACTCAGCCGGCCAGGTGTACCTTTAGCACTTTTGATTCCAAGTTCACTGAACTTGCCCCTCTGTTCAGTCTCATCAAACATGCAGTGAGCATGTTCTCTCTGCCAGGCCTTCCTTGTTCCAAGAGACAAGCACATAGTGTCCTCATTCTCTGAGAAGCCATAATCTAATGGTGGAGAGGGAGCCTGCATAGTAGAAGGGTTCTTAATTCTGCTAGAGTGGTGGGATGATTTCTGTTCTGCTTGTGGCAAAACCTTCTCGTGATGAAGAAGGGAAGGTTAGAATAGTCTGTGGTCAGGGATGAGAAAATAAGCAGCCCCCTGTACCCCAGGCAAGATTCTAATGACAGAATTCATCCCTACAGGGAGAAAGTGAACTAAAATGGCATCCAAGTCTACACCAGGAACACTCCTCTCTGAACTTTTTAAATTTCATACTCTAGCTTTCTTTTCTTTAACTGAACTCTCTTAAATATTTCATCACACGTGTGGGTAATTTGAAAGAGTGCTCACTAGTGTACTCTTCCTGTATAACATATCCTGTGGAACATACACAAAAGATCAGTTCTTAAGGGGCGCCTGGGTGGCTCAGTGGGTTAAGCCTCTGCCTTCGGCTCAGGTCATGATCCCAGGGTCCTGGGATTGAGCCCCGCCTTGGGGGGCGGGGTCTCTGCTCAGCAGGGAGCCTGCTTCCCTTCCTCTCTCTCTCTGCCTGCCTCTCTGCCTACTTGTGATCTCTGTCAAATAAATAAAATCTTTTAAAACAAACAAACAGGGGGCGCCTGGGTGGCTCAGCGGGTTAAAGCCTCTGCCTTCGGCTCAGGTCATGATCCCAGGGTCCTGGGATCGAGCCCCACATCAGGCTCTCTGCTCAGCAGGGAGCCTGCTTCCCTTCCTCTCTCTCTGCCTGTCTCTCTGCCTACTTGTGATCTCTGTCTGTCAAATAAATAAATAAAATCTTTAAAAAAAAAAAAAAAAAAAAAAAAGATCAGTTCTTAAGTGGATAGGGCTGAGAAACATTATTTTTATTTTATTTTAAGAATAAGCAGGGAGAGCGGCCAGGCAGAGGGAGAGGGAGAAGCGTGCTCCCTGTGGAGCGGAAAGCTCCTTGCAGGGCTCGATCCCAGGACCCTGGGATCATGCCCTTAGTCCAGGGCAGATGCTTAGCCAACTGAGCCACCCCCTTGCCCCAGAAACATTACTTTTTTTAAGTATTTATATATGTTATCTTTAATCCAGGCTTCCCCCCACCCTGAGAATCTTTTGAAAGACCATTTGAGAGGTTTAGTTCAAACTAGTTTAATTTAGCTAAAGTGCCTTATCTGAGCAAACAGTGGCTTCACTATTTCCTCCTGTGATAAAAGTGGACCAGTCCATGAGGGGTCCCTGTCAAACCTTTGCCCACTAGACAAAATCGAGAAGATGGAGAGAAGAGGGTATCTTGAAATCTGAGTTGCACATGTAGCGTCTGAAACTCAGACCAAGCAAGTGCAGCCAGCATCCACCCAAATTGCAAATATTAGTAAATCTTAGGGTCTTTGTTTTAGATTTTTGGAAATAAAAAGTACAAAGTACATAAAAATAAAAGTTCAAAGAAGTATTGGTATTGGTCATTCTTCCCATAACTAATAGAAGACACACATTTGAGGTGCCGTCAGCACACAAACCCATGTATGCATAAATTAGTCCAGATTCGTGATCATAAGTAGCCATCTTGTGACTTCATCCCATCTCTTCTGGTCAGAAGAGCTCGGTGTGGTGCCCTCTCTACCCTGTGATGCCTCACGGCTGGGAGGGTCTCCATGTGCCCTGCACTCTGTGAGGCAAGGGACAACCTGTAATGTAATGTACCAGATATCATTACAGCACACAGGTGGGAAATGACACCGGGGCATCTGGTCTCTTACCTGCTGGTTCCTTGCCTGTGGCTCATGGACACTGCAAAAGCGGTGTGGCTTCTTTTGATGAGTAAACGTGATCAAACTGCGCCAGAATATAGTCACATCAGGTCCAGTGAGATGAGTAATGGGTGACGTATAGCTACTGCAAAACAACAATTCATAGCCCAGGCGGGTTTTTAGAGGGCTTTCGCCTCACGCTATCCCCTGGCACTTTGTCGACCTCTTAAAACATTCATGGCAGTGCTTGCCAGCATTACTCTGCCAGGCCCCCGTGAGTCCACCTCCCAGCCAAACATACATCTAAGCAGACCTGCATTGTAGCAGTGTGAGAGCAGACTGGCTCTTTTTACATTTACTAATCATGTAAATGCTATCATTGTGAGTAATCAATATTTTATTGCCTTAAGCCTTTAATAACGGCTTAAAGACTATAAAAGGTGGTAAAAATGCTATTAGTATTACCTTACGACTCTAATAGGTGGACCAAGATATTATTCAGGATTTGAAAGCTAATTAGAGGAAGGATTTCATGAGAAGAGGAAATCCTTCCCAAAGGCAGCACTCAGGATATTATTGTTAATATTCCTAGAGCCGAATGGGGCACCTGACTGCCTCAGTTAGAGGAGCGCGCGACTCGAGATCTTGGGGTTGTGAGTTCAAGCCCCACGCTGGGGGTAGAATTTACTTAAATAAGTAAAAACTTCTAAAAAATAAAGTTGCTAGAACCCAAAAATATGCTTAAGACAATGTATTCAGAGGAACTTGGGGGAAATGGTGAGCTGCTATTGTGTCTACAAAAAGACTTAGGATCTTGGTGAGATCCTTTTCTGACTTTGCAAAGTGCTGGTGCGAGTCTGTCCACTGGGTTTCCCTGGTGCTTTCCTGTCTGCTCGCCTCTTTCTGAACACCTGCTCTTGTTGGACCACCTCCATCCCTGGCATTTTCACTTAGGTCTCTTTGACTTAGATGTACCAGAAACTATCATGAGCTGAAAGGGGAGTTCATCATGGGGATCCAGAGACTCCCAGAGCTTGGGGCCAGGAAGGCAGCTGATCTAGAGCTTGGGCCGCCATCTGGCCTCATCCCCACCGCCCATCTGCACATCATCTCATTCCCTTTCTCTCTCGAGTTAGAGGGTCTTTGTCTGCTCTGGGCACACTGGACAGAGTTTGCTCACGCTGCAGTTCCCACACCTGAACTGAAATAGGACCTCTCCCTCATTTCCCATCTCAATTCCGAGTCCCTGGAAGAGGGGCTCTGACCCAGGGGGCAGCATTACCTTGAATAGAATCATTGCTAGGGGCTTACTGTGGCCAGGGAAGGAGACCAACATTCCAGGAGAGGTTTTCCACAGACCTGGCTGCCACAGGTTTACAGATGACTTTGCTCGTCTAACCAGGATCTCCCTAAAGCCTGTGCCATGTTTTCTTCTGACAAGACCAGAGAGCTTTTTAAATAACTTTTCCTGAAGGAATCTGGAAAAGGAAGTAGGTTTACAGGATGAGTCCCACTTCCTTTCATCAGCAGCTAGCTTGCCTTTCGACAGTTAGCTCGCATAGTTGACAGGGCTTGCACTTCCTCACCCTTTTTCCTTCCTTCACCCAGTTCTGGCTGTCATATGGAGAAGGGACCCCAGACAAAGAAACTGAGACTTTGGGGGTACCTGGGGGGGCTCAGTCAGTTGAGCATCTGACTCTTGGTTTCAGCTCAGGTCATGATCTCAGGCTCGTGAGATTGAGCCCTGCGTCAGACTCCGCACTCTGGAGAAGGAACTTAGACTTTGGCCTGAGGAAGTTACGGGTAAGGGCTTCTTATGGGGCTGGTGAAGCCTATCAAGAAACTCCTTTCAAGTTTTATATCTGCATCTGAGCCTTCTAGGTTGACCCTGCTGGCCTCGGGCTGTGTTCATTCTAACAGAACTCTTCAAGTGTCGTATCTTGCCTTTGTCGTGACACATCTGGAGGGTCCTTCGTTTTCTCAGACTTCTTCACATATACAGCCTGCAGTCACCTGTTCCCTCTCCAGCCTCTCCCATTTACCTGAGAAATAATCGTTCACCAAATATAAAAGCGTGCTCTCCCCTCTGGCTGTTCTGAATTGGCTTCTCCATGATCTCCCCACAGTCAGGAGTCCTTCCTGGGAACCCCCTCCTTTCTTTGATGACATCTGCATTGTATTGGCTCCTCTCACTGACCCAAAGCAAACCCACATGTTCAGTTTTTCTCATCAGACCTGCCTGCCCCTTGTCACCCTCCCAGCTAGATTACTGTTTCCTCTTCTTGGGGATGCCTGTAGTTCTCAGCCCATTTTCAAAACAGAGGTGCCATGAATCTAAGCATCTGAACAGTTCTATCCTAGCCCCAGATTCTCTTGACTAGCTTACTCTTCGTCCTCATTCAAGTTTCCTTTTCTTCCCGTGAATTCCCCACCCACCCAAGAGAGTATTTCTTTTTTTTTAAATAGTCACTTATTTAACAGTTGAATGACAGGAAAAATCTCACCCTGAGGAGGAATTGTGGTATTGCTTGGTCACATGTGAAGAGTGAGCCTCTGTAAGTACCCTCAGACAGTGGTTCCAACCCAGGGGTGATTTTACCCTCACAGGGGACATTTGGCAAAATCTGGAGACATACTGATTGTCCCAACTGTCCTCTAGAGGGCAGAGGTCAGGGATGCTGATGAACTTCTACAGTGGACCCAGGACAGCCCCACAACAAAGAATTACTGGCCTGCGGTGTCAGTAGGTTAAGAAACCCTAACTAAAAGCTAGTAAAGCAAATATGGGGAGGCGAGCTGGTAAGGGAGGGACTGGGAGCACTGCAGTGCCGAGGAAACTCTAGGTAGTATTTTGTCAAGTAAAAGGTCACTAGGAAAAGTAAATGTGATGATGATTTTCTGGCTGTGAGGAAAGCAGCCTGCTTCTTAGGGTCACTAATTTTGTAGAAGGCGAACAGTGATTTTCGTGCTTCTCGTCCAGGGACTCTTCGTGTGCTTAAAAAGTATTGAGGGCCCTCATTTTAAAGTAACAATAATAAACTCACTACATATTAACACAGAAACCCATTTTATGAAAATAACTACATTTTCCAAAAAAAATTATGAGGAGAGCAGCATTTTAAATGTTGGCACATCTCTGTACTGTCTGCCTTGATAGGAGACCGCTGATTTCGCATATCCGCTTCCGCATTTAGTCCGTGGCGGCATCACACATCATGTAGCCTCTGGAAACTCCCCTAGCGACTCAGAACTAGAATGAAAAAGACAAATTATATGAAGTACATCCTTATAAAGTTTTCAAGAAATTTTGACCTTGGGGAGCCCTGCATGGGGCTCAAGCTCCTCTTCAGGGGACCCTGGCCCACACTTTTAAGAACAGCTTCTCTACAACTAGGAGGTCAGTGAACCTGAATGGGAAGAAAGGTACATCTTTATTTTGCTCAACCTCTAACTGGAATTTAGTGCTGCCTTCACTTATGGACAGAGGCCTCAAACTACAGTGGTGCCAGTGCTATGTACGATTTTGTCACCGGTAGAAGTCACAGGTATTTTCCGATCACATTACAGTTCTTGCAGATACCTCAACTATTACTTCTCATCTGTACTTTGAGATTGCAGTCACTACAGCACCAGACCTTGTCATTTAAAACCCTCAAAGGAAAGTACATATACTACTATACCCTAAATATGTCCTTTAAATATTTTTGATAAATGCATTTCACTCTAACTGCTTTCCTTTGTAATCCTGTGTGTTTTACCTATTTAAAAACATTCTGGGGCATGCGGCTGGGTGGCTCAGTCGATTAACTGTCCAACTCTTGATTTTGGCTCAGGTCATGATCTCAGGGTGGCCGGGTTCTGTGCTCAGTGCAGAGTCTGGTTAAGATTCTCCTCTCCCAGGCGCCTGGGTGGCTCAGTCGTTAAGCGTCGCCTTCGGCTCAGGTCATGATCCCAGGGTCCTGGGATCAAGCCCCGCATCGGGCTCCCAGCCTGGCAGGAAGCCTGCTTCTCCCTCTCCCACTCCCCCTGCTTGTATTCCCTCTCTCACTGTCTCTGTCTCTGCCAAATAAATAAATAAAATCTTAAAAAAAAAAAAGATTCTCTCCCTCCCTCTGCCCTTCCAGCCCCGCTTGCATGCACATGCGCACACACTGTATCTCTCTGTCAAATAAATCTTTTTCTTTTAAGTAAAAGTAAAAACATTCTGAGAAGGGGTCCGTGGCCTTCAGTAGACTGCCAAAGAGGTTGTCAGTACAAAAAAAAAAAAATCCTTCAGAGGCCCTGCCCTAGAAAGTTACAGAACCAGAGTGAGGTTACTAGGCTGTTTTGGGGAATTGATCTGGCCCTAAAGCAACCTGAAATGTGGAAGTATTCTAGGAAAGCACGTTACAATGCCATGTTGTCAGCCTGTATCCTGCCCACCTCTGTACACAAAGCTGCAGTTTTGGGGCATTACAGTAAACAGTGTTCAGAGTGCACACTCTCAGTTTTCAAGACAGTTGAGCACCCTGTAATGTATATTTTAGAAAGGGTGCCGGGGTGCCCTGGTGGCTCAGTTGATTAAGCGGCCGACCGTTGATTTTGGCTTAGGTCATGGTCTCAGGGTCTTGGGATCAAGCCCCACATCACACTCCACACTCAGCTTGGAGTCTGCTTGAGGATTCTTTCTCCCTCTCCCTCTGCCCTTCCCTGTTGCTCACATTTTCTCCTTTCTCTCAAATAAAAAAATCTTTAAAAAGAAAAAAAAGGAAAGGTTGCTCTCATTCACATAATAAACTCATCTTCTCAGCAAACTCAGCTACCCCAAATGTTCTAGATAGCCAGGGCTTTCCTGCCACTTGTTACAAGTTAATAGAGCTTCCTAAATATTCCCAGGCAGGCAGAGAAAGAGGCCAAAATGACTGCTTCTCAGAAGGGGCACGGGGTGGATGGGAGACATTTTGTTGGTTGGTTGACTCTTTAATTTTAGCAGTTATAGATGTGTGTAATTTGAGGTACGAAAAGTTCAGCATAGGGATGTATGGGTGGCTTGGTTGGTTAAGCATCTGCCTTTGGCTGAGTTCATGATTTCAGGGTCTTGGGGTCGAGCCCTGAGTCAGGCTCCATGCTTAGCAGGAAGTCTTCTTCCTCTTCCACTGTCCCCCACCCCACTCGTGCTGTCTTTCTGTCTCAAATAAGTAAGTAAAATCGTAAAGAAGAAAAAAAGTTCAGTAGCTGGTTAGAAAAAGCTCTCCCCTTTCCCATAGCACTTCGATCCCTCAGACCTTAAAGACACTTGTAACTCATTTGTCGACTATTGCTAGTAGTATGTCCTTATCTCTAAACAACAGGCACAGAGTGCCTTCTCTGCTCGTTTCCCACCGTGGACTATGAGCGCCTGGCACCCACGCCCACCCCCAGCACCCAGGCACACTTGCCCCTGCCTCTCCTATGCTCAGGAGGCAGTTAGATCACGCTTGCGGCCGGCTAGCAGTCCGTATTTCCGTATTTATACATACTGACCCTTCCCCCTGGTTATCTACACATGTTCTTCATCCAGTTCAAACATACCTGGTGTTCTGGGCTCAGGACCCTCATGGCCTGGTGCACAGCTGTTATCCTGGGGACCTTCCCTTAACTTCACCCAGAGTCCTTATGTCCTGGATTCTCCATCTCTGTTTCCTGTTCCTCCTATGGGGCGAGGTAGAGTACTTCTTCCAGGTAGCTTCCTGGAAAAGGATCTATGGCAGTTGAAGTGTTTGAGATCTTGCTTAAAATGTCCTTAATCTACCCTCAAACCTAATCACTAGTTACAGAATTCTAGACTGGAACTCCATTTCCTTCATAATTTCACAAACATTATTCTACTGTCCTTTTTGAAAACTTACCTGATTCTTAATGCTTTCTATATGTGACCTTAAATTGCTTGTTCCTTTTCTAAAACTTAAAGGATCCCTTTTGCACGTGGTCATGGACACATTCACAATATTGTATCTCAAGTTTGGGGCAGTTTTTATCCACGGTGCTAGGCTGTTTGTGGGGCCTATCTGGAAAATCAAGCCATCCAATTTTGAGAAGTATTTATTAAACACTAAGTGCCAGGGTGCCTGGGTGGCTCAGTGGGTTAAGCCGCTGCCTTCGGCTCGGGTCATGATCTCAGGGTCCTGGGATCGAGTCCCGCATCGGGCTCTCTGCTCGGCAGGGAGCCTGCTTCCCTTCCTCTCTCTCTGCCTGCCTCTCTGCCTACTTGTGATCTCTGTCTGTCAAATAGATAAATAAAATCTTAAAAAAAAAAAAAAACACTAAGTGCCAGATGCTATTGTAAGCATTTTCTGCATTTTAATTATTTAATTCTTACAACAACCTTATGAAGTAAGTACTGTTGTTGTCCCTGTGTTCAGATGAGTTGGAGGTACAGAGACGTTAAGAAACCTGCTCAAGGTAACACAGCAAGTTAATGGCAGCCAGGATTCACATCCAAACAGTAGCTCTAGAGCATATTTTAAACTTAACTACCTTGTGCACAATGCTAATGGTTTGTAAATTGTGTAAATAACTAAAACTAAGTCCCCAACTTTGTTAGAGATGTCCCCAAACTTCCTTAATGGACCTGTTGTTTTAACTTCACCAACTTATATCATAGCTCTTTTTTCCACATAAACCTTCCCAAAGATGTCCTTAGACTCGAGGGTGGGGGCGGATTCTTTTTAACTGTTTACCTCAAATAAAATACCATTAGCAGAGAACTTGTTGGTATTAAAATAATTGCATAAAACTTGATTTTCATTACATGAAAGTATTGTAAATTGACCACTTACCAGAAAATAGAGAATGCAAGTGATAAAGCATCGATATCCCTCTTTTCCCCTTCCTTAAGAATTGAGGGAGTGGGGTGCACCTGAGTGGCTCAGTGGGTTAAAGCCTCTGCCTTCAGCTTAGGTCATGATCTCAGGATCCTGGGATCAAGCCCCGCATCGAGCTCTCTGCTCAGTGGGGAGCCTGCTTCCCTTCCTCTCTCTCTGCCTGCCTCTCTGCCTACTTGTGATCTCTGTCAAATAAATAAATAACATCTTTTTTAAAAAGTTAAAAAAACATTGAGGGAGTGTTTTTAAATCATAAAAGTTTAGGGGCACCTAGGGGGCTCAGTTGGTTAAGCGTCTGCCTTCAGCTCGGGTCATGAGCCCAGAGTCCTGGAAAGAGTCCTGGGATTGAGTCCCTCATCGGGCTCCCTGCTCAGTGGGGAGTCTGCTTCTCCCTCTGCCCCTCATCCTGCTCATGCTCACTCTCTCTCTCTCTCTCTCTCTCTCAAATAAATAAATCAATCTTTGGAAAAATCATAAAAGTTTACATGAGGGTTTTAGAGGAATTTAGATTTTCTTTACTAGGCAGTCATCTTCATTTTTATAAAATAGGCATCACTAAGACTGTTTCTACCTCAGGTTAAAATTTGACTAACCTATTTTGTGGCTGACCTGAGTCATACCAGGTTACTGAAACCCAAAATAAGTACGTTCTAAGTATTGGGTAACCATTATAACCTATTTAGAGCCAAGATCCAATTAAGACACATTGAGTTCTTTTCTCCATCACTGAGATGGTGGACTCGTTCATCAGTAGTGTCCTGATGTGCTCACCAGCTCTCCGCACAGGGAGGGATGCCAGCAAGATGTACAGAAGTAAATTCAGTGAATCTCAACCATCAAGAGTTAGGACTATTGTTCTGTATGTCAGCCCATGCACTGGTAACTTTTTTCTTTTTTTGCAGTAATGTATTTTGTGATTTGATTTGGCCCATGGTTTGTCTGAATGCAGGCAATTATACTTGTAATAAGGGTTCTGCTGTCCAGTTTTTCTCCATCCTGAGGAATGTCAGAAGGCGGGTGTTCTGCATCTAAAGGAAACATGAAAAATAAAAATGGGAACACCTGAAGAATGCCTTTACTTACATTAATCAAGGGGCAGCTGCTGCCGTTGGTGATGAGGGCCTGCTCTGCGCTGAGCTGAGCGGGCCATGTGGGCCTCCGAACAGGAATTAAGTCAGGCCAAGAGTGATGCTGCCTCTGTGGTTAGAGGGAAAGACCAGGTTAGGAGTATAATAAAATGTACCGGCTCAGGTAAAATTATAAAGGACACTTGGCCCTTTGAGTTTGGGATGAGGGAAACAACCTGTAAATCACTAATATCTGTGCACTGTGGAAAAGATTTGGACCCTGTATTTTCCCCTCTCTCCCCCTTATAAGATAGTGATTTTCCTTGAGGAATTTCCCTGTGTATCCACTAATAGAGAGATGAAAAGAGAGTCACAAATTAAAATCATTTGATGGTAAGTGTGTGTGTCTTTTCAACTATATGCTTCCCTTTGCAGAACTACCTAAGTCAGGAAAATCATTCAGGTGAAGTCTCTGCATTTTGATGTTAATAGATTCCACTCTTACAGATAGACAGCCAGTTAACAACTTGAAATGAGGGTGGTGATGGTTTTCGAAATGAAATAATGTTTGATGTAACTTGGAGTTTTCTCTCTGAACTTTGGCCAAACTGTAGAAAAGCTAGGAGGAGGGAAGCAGCTCTGTCAAGCACAGAATTACACACGGGGGAAAAAATTAATCTAAATACTGAGGGAGAAGCCTGTGTTCTCTTGCATGATATTTAGCAGCAAGAGCGAGGAGAGGGATGTTTCTTTCTTTGTGTAATGTGCAGTAGTTACAATAAACACAAGATTTCCAAATCTCAGAGGACTCTCTTGACAGTTGCTTGATAACAGCTTTTTTCATTCCATAGTTTTGACAGTTTGTGTGTGTTGCCATATCTAGTGTAAACTAAAACATCACTGTCATTCTGTTTTTCTTTTGTATGTGACTTCTTTTTTTTTATCTTTAGGATAATGAAAAAGATGGGCTTTTCACTTGTAGACTAGAGTGAGGCAAGTTGTGTGTGGAGATTAGCATGTGTTTATGAGTTTTGAAAGATTCAGGTTGACAGCAGAACACTGCTTTAAATAATTTTCTTCTCCATACTGCTTCAGTAAAAGTATAAGTGGGATGTGTAAGTTTTTCTCTTAATCTTTTGATAAATAGCAAATCTAAGGCATCTGTGTGGGTACCTATATTATTTATCTGCGGTTATTGAAAACGAATGACTACAGTAAACATCTCTAGCGCTCCTGGCTGTGCAGCCTTTGAGAAACAGGAAGCGTTGCGCTCCTTGTCCTCACCCCATCTCGCCCCGGTGCACCTTGGTGCTTTTCAGTCCCTCATTTGATAAGTCCCCCGTCCCACCCACTTCTGCCAGATTCGTAGCTGCATGGCCACCCGAGTTGTTTATGTATCCAGTCTTCGGTTTTCTAGAGCAACTCTAGAAACTAAATTGCATCAACAACGTTTTCGAGGCCACAGGGGAGTTGACAGGCCAGGAGCGCAAGTCAGGGTCACAGCAGTCTCGACTCCTCAGGTGGAAACTGAGCTTTTGCACGTTCCAGAAGGGTCCCCTGGAATTTATCCTGGGAGACCTTCCCCCTCTCCAGCCCCAGTAACCTTGGATTCACAGAAATCTCAGTGAGGTTATTTTGCCATCAAACCAAATTTGCTGCAGCGTAGCAAAGCTCCCAATGCCGTCATCTGGCGTGTTACAGACAAATTCCAATTACTTTTCTACTTCGAGCTATTGTTAAACACTACAAGCTAGCTGACAGTAAAATTATAAATACAGGTGTTGTCACACTACACTATAATCAGAATTTTAATTTGAATTTTCATTCGTAAAGCCTTTTTTTTTAACATGAAAATGGGAATAGAATTAGTTTTATTGACAGTAAAAAGACATTTTGAAAGCTTTCTAAATCATTACCTGTATTTAGCAGGAGGAAAAATTGTATATGTCCATGTAAAAAGAAGAGTTTTATTATCACATATTTACTCATTATATTTGGTGGTAAATAAAACGGGGAAGACATGTTTGACACATGATTGACGGAACTCACTGGTTTTTTGCTTCATCAGAACAATAGACAGACATAAATATATATTTTGCTTTTGTTTTGTTCTGCTAGTGCTAATGCAGCCGTGTAGATGAAATCTTCTTCTAGCAAATTAAGTACAGCCTGTTGGGAGTCCGCATGCAATGCTCAACTTTTCATTTGGCAATTTTCTCTTCTTACCCAGATTCATCATCTGTGGCGCTTTTTCCCCCTTGCGTGGTGGTTGGAGTGGGTTCCCCCTTCTCAAGTCCCTTTTTTTCCCTCAAGGCATTTAGTGTCGTGTCTGCCAGATTTCAGTGATGAGCAGCGAATTGCTTTTAAAGTGGGCATTATGCCAGTTCAGCAGCACAATGGAAAACCAATCTTCCAGCATTCTACTTTTGATGCTGTTATTGTAGCATTTTAGATAACTGCTGCCACGGGGAAAAAGAGGGGGGGGGACGTGCTCAATTCCTACCAGTTAGTCAAGTTAAATCCAGAGGAGCATTAAAATTACTCTGAAAACTGTTTGTCAGAGGTCATGTGCAGTCTGTGGCTGCCGCACATAGGACGGATGTTCTGTGCTGGTGGCTTTTTTCCCTTTCTTATTACTGTGACTGACCAGCTCTCTAAATAGCCCTTCACGACCTGTTTACTTATTGTCTTCACCTCCCTGTTGAAAAAAATGTGTCAAACAGAAACGTTGAAAAGTTTCTTTAAAGTGCTGGAAATAGCAGGAGACTGAGTTGTTCCGGGTGCTAGAGTTTGTACAGTGGGAAAGCAGAAAAAAGTGGGGGAGAGCAAGAACGTCATTCTCCAGTTTCTATAGCAAGATTACTGTTTTCTTCTTTTTCTCTTCACTTTCCAACCACTGGGTTCACTGTTCTACTTTTTTTTTTAATAGCACAATGGAATTTATCCTCTCTCCATCTCAAGTCCCCCCTCCACTGGCTCTGCTTGTGAATGAAAGCGACTCCGTACGATGGCTGTAGGCCAGATGGCATCTGGATAAGTTGCATCGGGTATCTTTCGGAGTGAGCCGTATTTTTAAAATCAGGGCCGATGGACGGACTGTTTCAAGGGTGGCAGGAACACTGCGCCATTGCCTCAGGATTTATTTACACTTCAGAAAATACATAAATATCCTGTAATCTGTGCTGAAAATAATTGAGTTGTGATCTCTTAGGCGTATTGCAGTAGTAATAAAAGCAACTCAGATTTCTGGGATGCCTACCGTCTATTTTATTTGGCTTTTTCCTATCTCTAATGGATTTTCTCTTTACGTCAATCGTATCTGTAATCTGACCAGGCTTCGCACCTTCCGAAGGCCAGCGTTTTTGTCGGTCTGTTTCATTCCTGTATCCCCAGGGCTTAGAACGTTGTCTGGTGCATAGTAGGCACTCAGTAAATACTTGTTGAATGAGTTAATAATTGGTGCTTCTCTTCTGAGTTTGTGGAGTTGTATTCTCTTTACTTATTGATAGCGATTTTTTAATCCGACTAGAATGCCAAACTGTGGCGCTGAAGTATAGCCGGCACACTAATTTACCTTCTGATTCCTTAATTCGCCCCCTCCCTATCCCAAGTTGTGGTTGACACTCAGTTGGGTACTCAATAAATACTTGTTGAATGAACAAGTGGAGAAGTCCACGCGCAGGTTATTTGCCAATAAGGAACAGAGCTGTTTTGTGGCGGAGATGGGAGTAGCCTAGTGCCCCACATATCAGTATTGATTAAAGAGGCTACAAATTCTCAGTCTTATATTGGTCCAGAGTTCTTTCCCAGGTATCACACAGGTTTTCTGGGCTTATTTTCAAGGATGGTTCAGATCCCTGTTTTCCTTCCATTTCTACTTTGAGAGCATTTCCGTTTTTCCTAACGCATGCAAGAAAGACTCCGGGAATGATGCAGGCAGTATTCAGAACCAGCCCGCTCTCTAGTACCATCTGAGTGGATCCTTTGCACACTCTGCAGTGTCAGTGGTCCTGTCTTAACATGGGAAGGCAGCTGCCCTGCATGGTGAGACGCGCACGGGCTAGCAGTTAGACCTCCTTTGGCACCATTCGCCTCTTCTGGGCAATTGGGCATCAGGCATTCTGTCATTCTGCTGTGTCCTTACCTACCTGCCTTCCCCCCGGAACTCTGCTTCCATCTCTGAAGTGAGGGAAATGCAGGCCTCAAGGCTGACAAGGTCAGAGGCTTCGGAGAATCCAGTGACTTAATCAAGAACTGTACCTCAGAAGACATACTGCTCTCCCTTTTTAATCATTGAGTTGTAGGGGTGACTGGGTGGCTCAGTGGGTTAGGCTTCTGCCTTGGGCTCAGGTCATGATCTCAGGGTCCTGGGATCAAGCCCCGAATCGGGCTCTCTGCTCAGCAGGGAGCCTGTTCCCCCTCTCTCTCTGCCTGCCTCTCTGCCTACTTGTGATATCTCTCTCTCTCTCTCTCTCTCTGTATGTCAAATAAATAAATAAAATCTTTAAAAAAATCATTGAGTTGTAAATGTGACATAGCTTTAAATGGATAGCAACAATTTGCAAATCAGGAAGACCCATTTTGTAATTAAATTTGGACTAAACATTAAAAAGTATGCATTGAGGATTCTCATAGTAAAAATGCAGAGCAGTGTGGGGATTCTTTCTTGGCAACGAGAAGCGTGCATATTAAACATATAGAAATGGAGGTGGTGAGTTTCTCTAACTACTGAGAGATTCTCTCAAAGTAATGTCTTAATAAGAAGCCTTTTTTTAAAAAGTTTTTAGGGGCGCCTGGGTGGCTCAGCGGGTTAAAGCCTCTGCCTTCGGCTCAGGTCATGATCCCAGGGTCCTGGGATTGAGCCCCACATCGGGCTCTCTGCTCAGCAGGGAGCCTGCTTCCTCCTCTCTCTCTGCCTGCCTCTCTGCCTACTTGTGATCTCTCTCTGTCAAATACATAAATAAAATCTTTAAAAAAAAAAAGAAATAAAAAAGTTTTTAAGTAATCCCTGTACCAAACGTAGGTCTCAAACTCATAACTGCTAGATCAAGAGTTGCACTCTCTGCTGACTGAGCTAGTCAGGTGCCCCAGAAGCCTTTTTTCTTTTTTTTTAAGTAGCAGATGTAAGGGGAGCACCTGGGTGGCTCATTCAGTTGACCATCTGCTTTTGGCTCAGGTCATGACCCCAGGGCCCTGGGATCGAGTCCCATATCGGGCTCCCTGCTCAGTGAAGAGCCTGCTTCTCCCTCTCCCTCTGCCTGCTGCTCCCCCTGCTTGTGCTTGTTTTCTCTCTCTCTCTCTCTCTCTCTCTCTCTGTCAAATAAATAAATAAAATCTTTTTAAAAAGGTAGAAGATACAAGGATTTTCTTAAGTTTTGCCACAGGGGTTGTACATTCATTTGAGAGGAATCTGGAATATGCAGTAGGACATTCCCTGATGTGCTCAGTCCATCTCTTCTCTAATATCATTTGACCTTCATCCAAGAAAAGCCAAAGAACATACTGAAATAAGGATTCCAATTTTAATTAGAGCAAATTTAAACATCTATAAAGTGGAACATTTTGCCTTACATACCCTAGCATCAACATTTTACACGGGAACAAATGAGGGTGTTCACTGTCGCATCCTGCATCAGCATTTGTTAAAATTCCAAAGATTTGCAGTTGTCTGAGCCAACTGTGGAAAATCTTATATAAGAGTACTGTGAAGAGAACTTGTGTCTTTAAAAAAAAAAAAGATAAGTCGTGCAGGCTGGGGAGTAGGAGAATAAGAGTTTCTCTTCGTGTCCCTTCGCAAAGACGCTTTAGAGGAAAGAGCGTGAACTAGATTCATAACCTTGCAGAAAGCCTCCTGGTCCGGTTTCCTCATGGGTATAGTGTCTTCTGATCAGCTTACTGGGTTATTGTTAGGATGAAACAATAGGGGACGCCGGGGTGACTCAGTTGGTTGATCGTCTGCCTTAGACTCAGGTCACTATCCCAGTTGGGATTGAGTTCCATGTCGGGCTCCTTCCTCGGCGGGGAGCCTACTTCTCCCTCTGCCTGCCATTCCCCCTGCTTGTGCACACACATGCTCTCTCTCTCGTGCTCTCTCTCTCTCTCTCTTTCTTGCATATAAATAAATAAAATATTTTTTTTAAGGATGAAGCAATAGGATATGTACCTTTGTAATCCTCTCTATAATAGAAATTGCCTAGTGTTTTTCTGTAAAGGTTTGGGTAGTGAATATTTTCAGCTTTGAGAACCAGATGGGCTCCCCTCCCGCTACTCAACTTCACCATTATAGCCAGAGACGGTGCAGAAGCCCATGGGCATGGCTGTGTTCCAGTAAGACTTTATTGACAAAAACAAGGGGCAGTATGGATTTGGCCTTCGGGTCGTAGTTTGCTAATCCTTGACCTATAATAATGAAAAGTATAAAACATAAAATACCAAATGTTTGCTTACTGCTCCAAGTAAATAACCCCCCATTTTGGAATCAGCGCGTGTGGTCAGTGTTTGCCCATCCTTGTAAGGAGGAAGCCTGAAGGGACCATCTCTTTCAAAAGAAAGTCGCCTTCAGTAGGTTTTAGTCCAGCCTCCCCAAGTTTTTACAGATTCTGCAGGGAGAATGTCATTGCATCCAGCTTAGGTTTATTGATGGCTTCACACAAGCCTCCAGCCTTTTCTCTAAGGAAGTGTTCTTCCTCAGGACAGTCACTTCCCACGGAGCCTTGATGTTAGTTGTGGTAGAGGAGGGAGGCCAGCTAATATTAGAGCAGCTAAGTAGGATAGAAGAGCTGCCGCCCATTACCTTCCCTGGACAGTCCTAGAGCCTTTGGAAGAGTTGACAAAAAGAGACAGTGGCTATCCTGGTAACTAATTACTTAAGGTTTCAAGACAATGTGGTCAGTGCTATGGAAACTGGTGGGGAATCCTATTTAAAGAGTCTCACTGTGATATATTCTGGAATTAGGAATACCCCCACAGTCTTCAGGTTTCCAAAGACAAAATCACATTAGCTTAATGGAAGAACTCATCCCAGAGAGATTACAGTGTATCAGTTCATAGAATTTAAGACGATACAGGTTACTAATCCTGGTACCCTGACAACACTGGCATTTCAGGTTTCATAATTGGTTCTCTAAGTGGCTGGACTTCTTTAATATTTATATTGTATCTGATGAGTCAGAAATCCAAAATGACATCTATTTTACATAAACATTAAATCCAGAGCAGCTGAAAAATGTATCTGGTACAGAATTTGCCTTCCTATATTTTCCTTGGGTAATGAGTTTGATGGCAAGCAGTCATTTAAAAGTCTGCCTTTGACTTCCTCTGCTTCCTCTCCGATTTCTTAAGGCCTTAGATTTCCTCCATCTCTTAGATGTTGCACGCTGAATCTGGGGGCTTTTTTGTAATAGCATATTACAGCATATGTTGCATAATACATATCCTAACAAGTTGGCAAATAATATATTTATTCCTGTTTTCCTGTATTCCCACCATTTATCCAGGGCCATGGCCCTCTCTGATGGGCAGTTTCCAAGATGGCACCCAGTGATCCATGCCTGTTAGTTTCACTCTTACGCAGTAATCCTTTTCCCTTGAGTGTGGGCTGGACTGAGTGACAAAAGAGATGGAATGTTACTTCTGAGATTAGGTTACAAAAGATTGTGACTTCCGTCCTGAGTGTGCTCTCTCGCTTTCTG